>NW_027046538.1:0-23714 GCF_025399875.1 Dalotia coriaria | reverse complement strand
TTTAACGATTTAAATTTGCTGGAAAATGATTATTTTAGCAAAAAAAAGCACGTTTTGGGGTTTTTAACCTGCTTTTTTAACGCGAAAACAGCAAAAAAAACAAAAATTTTTTATTATTCGTTTTTTTAAATTTTGTTTTTTTTGGGAGCGTTTTAAACGATCAAAAAATTTTTTTGAAAATGCTTATTTTAAAAACGAACGTTTGAGTTTTCGCTTTTAAAACCAGCATAAAAACGAGGGAAATTTTATTATTCGTTTTTTAATATTGGTCTTTTTGGGGATTTCAACGATCAAAAAATGCTTGAAAATGTTTTTTTTAAAAGAAAAAACGAACTTTTTGGGAAAACCCGCGGTTTAACGCGTGAACAGTAAAAAACGACTTTTTATTATTTAGTTTTTTTTTAAATATTGCGCCCTTTTAAACTTATTTTAACGATCTTTTGAAAAATTTTTTTGAAAAACAGCACGTTTTGGAATCTGCGTTTTAAAAAACAGCGGGGCGAAAAAATTTTTATTATTCGTTTTATTAATTTTTGGCCTTTTTTTGAACGATTTCAACGATTTTGGGCTTGAAAATGCTTTTTTAGAAAAATGAGCACTTTTTGAGTTTAAACCCCGTTTAAGGGAAAACAGCAAAAAAACGACGAAATTTTTATTTTCGTTTTTAATTATTGCGTCTTTTTTGAACGATTTCAACGATCAAAAAATCCCGGGGGAAAATGATTTTTTTTTAGAAAAAACAGCACGTTTTGAGTTTTTAATCTTGGTTTTAACGCGAAAAACAGCAAAAAAAAAAACGACAAATTTTTTATTATTCGTTTTTTATTTATTGCTTCTTTTTTGGAACGATTTCAACGATCAAAATGCTTAAAAATTTTATTTTAGAAAAAACAGCACGTTTTGAGTTTTAATCTGCGTTTTAACGCGTAAACAGCATAAAAACAACGAAATTTTTTATTCTTTTTTTAAATATTGCGTCTTTTTGGGAACGATTTCAACGACTTTTTAAAATTTTTAATTTTTTTAAAAACCATTTTTTTGGGAGTTTAATCTGCTTTTTTAACGCAAAAACATTAAAAAACACTTTTTTTATTTTTGTTTTTTATTAATTTTGCGTCTTTTTGGCGATTTCAACGATTTTTAAAGCTTGGTGCTTTTTTTTAAAAGGCAAAAAGCACGTTTTGAGTTTTTAAGCGTTTTAACGCGAAAAACAGCAAAAAAAACCGACGAAATTTTTATTATTCGTTTTAAATATTGCGTCTATTTCAACGATTTCAACACCAAAATGCTTAAAAATAAATTTTTTAGCAAAAAAAAGCACGTTTTGTTTTTTTAACTGCTTTTTAAAAAACAGCAAAAACCACTTTTTTTTTTTCCGTTTTTATTTTTTGCTTCGTTTTAAAAACCGATTTCAACGATCTAAAATGCTAAAAAGTTTAATTTAAAGCAAAAAAAAGAACTTTTTGGGTTTTAACCGCGTTTTAACGCGCCCAAAAAAACGACACATTTTTATTATTCTTTTTTTATTAATATTCCCCCCCATTTGAAGGGATTTCAACGATAAAAAATGTTTTGAAAAATTTTTTTTGGCAAAACAGCACGTTTTGAGTTTAATCTGGGGTTTTTAATTGCAAAAACGCAAAAAAAACGACAAAATTTTTTATTATTTCGTTTTTAAATATTGCGCCTTTTTAAGGGATTTCAACGAAAAAGTGCTTGAAAATGATTATTTTTTAGAAAAACAGCACTTTTTGAGTTTAATCTGCTTTTTAAAACGCGTAAAACAGCAAAAAAAACAACAAAATTTTTTATTATTCGTTTTTTTTTTTGGGTCTTTTCCCCAAACATTTCAACGTTTAAAAAACCCCCGAATATTTTTTTGGAAAAAAATTTTTTAATTTTGCGTCTTAAGGGAAAAACGATAAAACGACAAATTTTTTTTAATTCGTTTTATTTTTCTTCTTTTAAAGGGATTTAAAAACCAAAATTTTTAAAATGTTTTATTTAAAAAAAACGCACTTTTTTGGGCTTTTAATCTGCGTTTTAACGCGTCAGCAAAAAAAAAACGAAATTTTTTTATTATTTCTTTTTTTTAAATATTGCGTCTATTTGAACACCATCAAAAAATCCCTTGAAAATGATTTTTTTGGGAAAAAACCACTTTTTGATTTTTTAATCTGCTTTTTAAGGGAAAAACCCCCAAAAACCCACTAAATTTTTTTATTCGTTTTTTTTTAACCTTGCGTCTTTTTGAACATTTCAAAGGGTTTCCAAAATGTTTTAAAAAATGCTTATTTTAAAAAAAACAGCACGTTTTAAATCTGCGTTTTATGCAAAAAAAGCATAAAAGGGAAAAAGGCCTTTTTTAATTTGCGTCTTTTTGAAGGGATTTCAACGATCAAAAATGCTTGAAAATGATTTTTTTTTGGTTTTTGATTTTTAAACCTGCGTTTTGCAAAAACAGCAAAAAACGACAAATTTTTTTTATTATTCTTTTTTATTATTATTGCTTCGTTTTGGGAAGGGATTTCAACGATCAAAAAATGCGGGAAAAATTTTAAGCAAAGAAAAAAACAGCACGTTTTGAGTTTTTCCCCGTTTTTAACGCAAAAAAGCATAAACCATTTACTTTTTTTATTCGTTTTAATATTGCGTCTTTTTTGAACGATTTAAAAGGGAACCAAAAATGCTTAAAAAGGGATTTTTTGGCCCCCTTTTTGGGTTTTTAATTCCGTTTTAACGCGTAAAACAAAAAAAAAACGACAATTTTTATTTTTCCCTTGTTTTTATTAATTTGTTTTTTTAAAACGATTTCAACGATCTAAAATCCCGGGGAAATGTTATTTTTGAAAAACAGAACGCTTTTGGGAGTTTTAATCTGCATTTTAACGCAAAAAAGCATAAAACGACGTTTTTATTATTCTTTTTTTATTAATATTGCGTCTATTTGAACGATTTCAACGATCTAAAATGCTTGAAAATGCTTATTTTAGCAAAACAGCACGTTTTGAGCAATCTACGTTTTAACGCGTAAAACAGCATAAAAACGACGAAATTTTTTATTTTCGTTTTTATTAATATTGCTTCTATTTGAACGATTTCAACGATCTAAAATGCTTGAAAATGCTTATTTTAGCAAAACACCCTTTTTGAGCTTTAATCTGCTTTTTTAACGCGTAAAACAGCATAAAACGCATTTTTATTATTCGTTTTATTAATATTTGCGTCTTTTTTGAACGATTTCAACGATCTAAAATGCTTGAAAATGATTATTTTAGAAAAAACTGCACGTTTTGGCTTTTAATCTGCTTTTTAACGCGTAAAACGCATAAAAACGACGAATTTTATTATTCGTTTTTTATTAATATTGCTTCTATTTGGAACGATTTCAACAATCAATGCTTGAAAATACTTATTTTTAGCAAAACAGCACTTTTTGAGTTTAATCTGCGTTTTAACGCGTAAAAAAAAGCATAAAAACGAGGGAAATTTTATTATTCGTTTTTATTAATATTGCGTCTATTTGAAACGATTTCAACGATCTAAATACTTTGAAAATGATTATTTTAGCAAAACAGAACGTTTTGAGCTTAATCTGCGTTTTAACGCGTAAAACAGCAAAAAAAACGACGAATTTTTATTATTCGTTTTTATTAATTACGTCTATTTGGATTTCAACGATCTAAAATGCTTGAAAATGATTATTTTAGCAAACAGCACGTTTTGAGCTTTAATCTGCGTTTTAACGCGTAAAACAGCATAAAAACGACAATTTTTTATTATTCGTTTTTTATTAGAATTGCTTCTATTGAACGATTTCAACGATCTAAAATGCTGGAAAATGCTTATTTTAGCAAAACAGCACGTTTTGAGTTTAATCTGCGTTTTAACGCGTAAAACAGCATAAAACGACGAAATTTTTATTATTCGTTTTTATTAATATTGCGTCTTTTGAACGATTTCAACGATCAAAAAATGCTTGAAATGATTTTTTTAGAAAAACAGCACGTTTTGAGTTTAATCTGCGTTTTAACGCGTAAACAGCATAAAACGACGAATTTTTATTATTCTTTTTTATTAACATTCCCTTCTATTGAACGATTTCAACGATCTAAAATGCTTGAAAATGCTTATTTTAGCAAAACAGCACGTTTTGAGTTTTAATCTGCGTTTTAACGCGTAAAACAGCATAAAACGACGAAATTTTTATTATTCGTTTTTATTAATATTCCTATTTGAACGATTTCAACGATCTAAAATGCTTGAAAATGATTATTTTAGCAAAACAGCACTTTTTGAGCTTTAATCTGCGTTTTAACGCGTAAAACAGCAAAAAAACGACAATTTTTATTATTCTTTTTTTTATTAATATTGCTTCTATTTGAAAACGTTTAAACGATCTAAAATGCTTAAAAATGCTTATTTTTAGCAAAAGCACGTTTTGAGCTTTAATCTGCGTTTAACGCGTAAAAAGCATAAAACGACGAAATTTTATTCCTCTTTTTTTTATTAATATTCGTCTTTTGAACGATTTCAACGATCTAAAATGCTTGAAAATGATTATTTAGCAAAACAGCACGTTTTTGAGTTTAATCTGCGTTTTAACGCGTAAAACACATAAAAACGACGAAATTTTTATTATTCGTTTTTATTAATATTGCGTCTATTTGAACGATTTCAACGATCTAAAATGCTTGAAAATGATTATTTTAGCAAAAACACACGTTTTGAGCTCTGCGTTTTAACGCGTAAAACAGCATAAAAACGACGAATTTTTTATGATTCGTTTTTATTAATATTGCTTCTATTTTAACGATTTCAACGATCTAAAATGCTTGAAAATGATTATTTTAGCAAAACAGCACGTTTTGAGTTTTAATCTGCGTTTTAACGCGTAAAACAGGATAAAACGACGAAATTTTTATTATTTGTTTTATTAATATTTCGTCTATTTGAACGATTACAACGATCTAAAATGCTTGAAAATGATTATTTTAGCAAAACAGCACGTTTTGAGCTTTTAATCTGCGTTTTAACGCGTAAAACAGCATAAAAACGACGAATTTTTATTATTCGTTTTTATTAATATGCTTCTATTTCAACGATTTCAACGATCTAAAATGCTTGAAAATGCTTATTTTAGCAAAACAGCACGTTTTGAGCTTTAATCTGCGTATTAACGCGTAAACAGCATAAAACGACGAAATTTTATTATTCGTTTTATTAATATTGCGTCTATTTGAACGATTTCAACGATCTAAAGTGCTTGAAAATGATTATTTTAGCAAAAACAGCACGTTTTGAGCTTTAATCTGCGTTTTAACGCGTAAAACAGCATAAAACGACGAAATTTTTATTATTCGTTTTTATTAATATTGCGTCTATTTGAACGATTTCAACGATCTAAAATGCTTGAAAATGATTATTTTAACAAAACAGCACGTTTTGAGCTTTAATCTGCGTTTTTAACGCGTAAAACAGCATAAAACGACGAATTTTTTTTCAACAATCTAATTTGAAAAGTATTTTAACAGAAAAAGCGTTTAGATTATTTTGTTAAACGAAACGTTTTGAAGCTAATTCGTTTTAATCGTTTAATAAAGATAAATCGACGAATTTTAATTTCTAACGTTTTAAATGTTGAAATTTATTTGAGAAACAGCATTTTAAAAGCTTTAATCTTTTTAGCGTAAAACAGCATTTAATCGACATTTTAATTGTTCGTTTTCGTAAATCAGCTACATTAAACGATTTTAGTCAAATTGTTTATAAATTTATTTTAGCAAATCAACGTTTAAGTGTTAAAATGTTTTTAAGCGTAAAACAGCATAAAACGACGAATTTTATTATTCGTTTTAAGCTATATTCGCATAAATTTGAAAATTTTAATTATTTTTATAATATTGCGTTATTTAACGATTAAACGACACTTGAGTTTAATTGCTTTTTTAGCTAAAAACAACGTTTATTTTTATATTCGTTTTATAAAATAACTTTTGAAATTTTTCAGATTAATTGTTTGAAAATGTTATTTCTCTAATTTGAACGTTTTAGCGTCTAAATGCGTTTAGCGAAAATGTATTAAACGCAAAACATGTTTTGATCGTTTTAATTCGTTTTAAGCGTAAACGATTTCACATAAACGCTTGAAAGATTATTTTGCAACGTTTTTATTATATTGCGTTTTTAACGCGTATTTCAACATAAAATTTTGAAAATGTTATTTTAAAAACAGCACTTTTGAGCTTTAATCTGCGTTTAACGCTGAAAACGCTATAAAAGCAATTTTATTTTCGTTTTTAATAGTATTACCGTAATTGAAATTTCAACGATCTAAAATGTCTTGAAAATGTTATTATTAGCAAAACAATTTTGAGTTTTAATTTAAAATTTACCGAAAACTATTTAAAACACACGATTTTTTATTCGTTTTATTATTAATACAAACATTTGAATGTTATTTAATCTAAATTGCTTAAAATGCTTATTTTACAAAACAACGTCTAAAAGCTTATAATCTTTTTAGCAAAACAGCACGTTAAAGCTTGAATTTTGTTTTAACGCTTAAAATGCTATTTGACGAAATTTAACGTTAATGTTAAAATATGCGTATTTAAACATTACGTTTAAATGCTTAATGATATTTAAGCAAAACAGCACGTTTGAGTTTTATCTGCGTTTTAACGCTAAATCGCATTAAACGAATTTTTATATCTTTTATTAAATTGTTTTTTAAACGATTTCGATTTAAAATGCTTAAAATGCTATTTTAGCAAAACACATTTTGAGTTTTAATCTGTTTTTAGTTAAACAGCTAAAACGTAAGAAATTTTTATATTGTTTTATTAATATTGCGTTTGACGATTTAGATCTAAAATGTTGAAAATGATTATTTTAGCAAAACGCAGCATTTTAGTTTAATCTCGTTTTAAGCGAAATAACAGCATAAAACGTCGAATTTTTTATTCTTCGTTTTTATTAATATTGCGTCTATTTGAACGATTTCAACGATCTAAAATGCTTGAAAAATGATTATTTTGTACAAAACAGCACGTTTTGAGTTTTAATCTGCGTTTTAACGCGTAAAACACATAAAAACGACGAAATTTTATTATTCGTTTTTATTAATATTGCGTCTATTTGAACGATTTCAACGATCTAAAAATGGTTGAATATGATTATTTTAGCAAAACTGCACGTTTTGAGCTTTAATCTGCGTTTTAACGCGTAAAACAGCATAAAAACGACGAATTTTTTATTATTCGTTTTATTAATATTGCTTCTATTTGAACGATTTCAACGATCTAAAATGCTTGCGCCTGCTATTTTAGCAAAACAGCACGTTTTGAGCTTTAATCTGCGTTTTAACGCGTAAACAGCATAAAAACGACGAAATTTTTATTCTTCGTTTTTATTAATATTGCGTCTATTTGAACGATTTCAACGATCTGCGCTTGAAAAATGATTATTTTAGCAAAAACAGCACGTTTTGAGCTTTAATCTGCGTTTTAACGCGTAAAACACATGTAAAACGACGAAATTTTATTATTCGTTTTTTATTAATATTGCGTCTATTTGAACGATTTCAAGTAACGATTTAAAAATGCTTGAAAATGCGCTTATTTTAGCAAAAACAGCACGTTTTGAGTTTTAATCTGCGTTTTAACGCGTAAACAGCATAAAACGACGAAATTTTTATTCTTCGTTTTTATTAATATTGCGTCTATTTGAACGTGATTTCAACGATCTAAAATGCTTGAAAATGATTATTTTAGCAAAACAGCACGTTTTGAGCTTTAATCTGCGTTTTAACGCTAAAACACATAAAAACGACGAAATTTTATTATTCGTTTTTATTAATATTGCGTCTATTTGAACGATTTCAAACCATTCAAAAATGCTTGAAGATGCTTATTCTTTTAGCAAAACAGCACGTTTTGAGTTTTAACGCGTTTTAACGCGTAAAACAGCATTAAAACGACGAAATTTTTGGCTATTCGTTTTATTATTGCGTCTATTTGAACGATTTCAACGATCTAAAATGCTTGTTCGTGATCATTTCAGTAAAACAGCATCGTTTTGAGCTTCTGCGTTTTAACGCGTAAACAGCATAAAAAACGACGAATTTTTATGATCTGTTTTTATTAATATTGTTTCTATTTTAACGATTTCAACGATCTAAAATGCTTGAAAAATAAAAGTTTATTTTGTAGCGTAAAACAGCACGTTTTGAGCTTTAATCTGCGTTTTAACGCGTAAAACAGGATAAAAACGACGAAATTTTTATTTGTTTTTATTAATATTGCGTCTATTTGAACGATTTCCAACGATCTAAAATGCTTGAAAATGATTATTTTGGCAAACTGCATCGTTTTGAGCTTTACCCAGCGTTTTAACGCGTAAACAGCATAAAAACCACGAATTTTTATTATTCGTTTTTATTAATATTGCTTCATTTCAACGTGATTTCAACGATCTAAAATGCTTCTGGAAAATGACGGTTTTAGCAAAAAAACAGCACGTTTTGAGCGCTAATCTGCGTTTTAACGCGCGTAAAACAGCATAAAAACGACGAATTTTTTATTATTCGTTTTTATTAATATTGCGTCTATTTCCGAACGA
The DNA here is from genome assembly GCF_025399875.1 of Dalotia coriaria. NCBI lineage: Eukaryota > Metazoa > Arthropoda > Insecta > Coleoptera > Staphylinidae > Dalotia > Dalotia coriaria. Next base: position 15,092 of record NW_027046538.1, on the reverse strand, counting down.
TTTCTAAATGATCTAAAATGCTTTGAAAATGCTTATTTTAGCAAAACAGCACGTTTGAGCTTTAATCTGCGTTTTAACGCGTAAACAGCATAAAAAACGACGAATTTTTATTATTCGTTTTTTATTAATATTTCTTCTATTTGAACGGATTTTCAACGATCTAAAATGCTTGAAAATGCTTATTTAGCAAAACAGCACGTTTTTGAGCTTTAATCTGCGTCTTAACGCGTAAAACAGCATAAAAACGACGAAATTTTTATTATTCGTTTTTATTAATATTGCGTCTATTTGAACGATTTCAACGATCTAAAGTGCTTGAAAAGATTATTTTAGCAAAACAGCACGTTTTGAGCTTTAATCTGCGTTTTAACGCGTAAAACAGCATAAAACGACGAAATTTTTATTATTTGTTTTTATTAATATTGCGTCTATTTGAACGATTTCAACGATCTAAAATGCTTTGAATATAATATTTTAGCAAAACAGCACGTTTTGAGCTTTTAATCTGCGTGTTACGCTAAAACAGCATAAAACGACGAATTTTTTATTATTCGTTTTTATTAATATTTCTCTATTTGAACGATTTCAAACAATCTAAAATGCTTGAAAATGCTTTATTTTAGCAAAACAGCAGTTTTGAGCTTTAATCTGCGTTTTAACGCGTAAAACAGCATAAAACGACGAAATTTTTATTATTCGTTTTTATTAATATTGCGTCTATTTGAACGATTTCAACGATCTAAAATGCTTGAAAATGATTATTTTAACAAAACAGCACGTTTTGAGCTTTAATCTGGTTTTAACGCGTAAAACAGCATAAAAACGACGAATTTTTATTATTCGTTTTTATTAATATTGCGTCTATTTGAACGATTTCAACGATCTAAAATGCTTGAAAATGCCTTATTTTAGCAAAAACAGCACGTTTTGAGTTTTAATCTGCGTTTTAACGCGTAAAACAGCATAAAAACGACGAAATTTTTATTATTCTGTTTTTATTAATATTGCGTCTATTTGAACGATTTCAAACGATCTAAAATGCTTAAAAATGATTATTTTAGCAAAACAGCACGTTTTGAGCTTTAACTGCGTTTTAACGCGTAAAACAGCATAAAAACTGACGAATTTTTATTATTCGTTTTTATTAATATTGCTTCTATTTGAACGATTTCAACGATCTAAAATGCTTGAAAAATGCTTATTTTAGCAAAACAGCACGTTTTGAGCCTTAATCTGCGTTTTAACGCGTAAAACAGCATAAAAACGATGAAATTTTTATTATTCGTTTTTATTAATATTGCGTCTATTTGAACGATTTCAACGATCTAAAATGCTTGAAAAATGATTATTTTAGCAAAACAGCACGTTTTGAGCTTTAATCTGCGTTTTTAACGCGTAAAACAGCATAAAAACCCGAATTTTTATATTTCGTTTTTATTAATATTGCTTCTATTTGAACGATTTCAACGATCTAAAATGCTTGAAAATGATTATTTTAGCAAAACAGCACGTTTTGAGCTTTAATCTGCGTTTTAACGCGTAAAACACATAAAAACGACGAAATTTTATTATTTCGTTTTTATTAATATTGCGTCTATTTGAACGATTTCAACGATCTAAAATGCTTGAAAATGATCATTTTAGCAAAACAGCACGTTTTGAGTTTGCGTTTTAACGCGTAAAACAGCATAAAACGACGAATTTTTAGATTCGTTTTTATTATATTGTTTATTTTAACGATTTCAACGATCTAAAATTTAAAATGTTAATTTTAGCAAAATGTAGTTTTAGCTTAATCTGTAGTTTTAAGCTTAACAGTTTAACCGTAAAACGACGAATTTTTTATTATTCGTTTTTATTAATATTCTCTATTTGAACGATTTCAACAATCTAAAATGCTTGAAAATGCTTATTTTAGCAAAACAGCACGTTTTGAGCTTTAATCTGCGTTTTAACCGTAAAACAGCATAAAAACGACGAAATTTTTATTATTCGTTTTTATTAATATTGCGTCTATTTGAACGATTTCAACGATCTAAAATGCTGAAAATGATTATTTTAACAAAACAGCACGTTTTGAGCTTTAATCTCGTTTAACCGTAAACAGCATAAAAACGACGAATTTTTATTATTCGTTTTTATTAATATTGCGTCTATTTGAACGATTTCAACGATCTAAAATGCTTGAAAATGATTATTTTAGCAAACAGCACGTTTTGAGTTTTAATCTGCGTTTTAACGCGTAAAACAGCATAAAACCAGAATTTTTATTATTCGTTTTTATTAATATTGCTTCTATTTGAACGATTTCAACGATCTAAAATGTTGAAAATGATTATTTTAGCAAAACAGCACGTTTTGAGCTTTAATCTGCGTTTTAACGCGTAAAACACATAAAACGACGAAATTTTTTATTATTCGTTTTTATTAATATTGCGTCTATTTGAACGATTTCAACGATCTAAAAATGCTTTGAATATGATTATTTTAGCAAAACAGCACGTTTTGAGCTTTTAATCTGCGTTTTAACGCGTAAAACAGCATAAAAACGACGAATTTTTATTATCGTTTTTATTAATATTTCTTCATTTGAACGATTTCAACGATCTAAAAAAGCTTAAAAAGTTTTTTAAAAAACGTTTTTTGGGGTTTTTTCGTTTTAAGGGAAAAATTAAAAGGTTTTTTTTTAATTTTTTTTAATTTTTCTTTTAACTTTTAACGTTTAAAAAAGCAAAAAATTTTTTTTTTTAAAAAAACCGTTTTATTTAACGTTTAACGCAAAAAAGCTTAAAAAAAATTTTAACGTTTTTATTAATTCTTTTAACGTTTAAAACACAAAATTTTTTTTTAAAATTTTTTTTTAAAAAAACCTTTTATTTAATTTTTAACGAAAAAGCTAAAAGCAAATTTTTAATTCTTTTTTAAAAAATTTTATTTGGTTTCCGTTAAAAGCTTAAAAAAATTATTTTTTTAAAAAAGCGTTTTGAGTTTAAGGGGTTTTAAGCTAAAAAATAAAAAAACGTTTTTTTTTAATTTTTTTTTAAAATTTGCGTTTTTAACTTTTAACGATAAAAGCGAAATTTATTTTAAAAAACCCCTTTTGAGTTTAAGGTTTTAAGCTAAAAAATAAAAAACGACGTTTTTTATTTTTTTTTAAATTTGCGTTTTTAAGGGTTTAACGAAAAAAAAGCTTTTTGTTTTTTTTTAAAAAACCCCTTTTTTTAACGGTTTTAACGCTAAAAAGCTAAAAAAAAAATTTTTTTTTCGTTTTTTTTTTTTTCTCTTTTAACGTTTAACGTTTAAAATTTTTAAAATGTTTTTTAAAAAACCCTTTTGACTTTAATTTTTAAGCTAAAAAAATAAAAACGACTTTTTTAAATTTTTTTATTTTTTTTTTTTTAACATTTAAACAAAATTTTTAAAATGTTTTTTTTAAAAAAAGCCTTTTGATTTTTAATCCTTTTTAAGCTAAAAAATAAAAACGACGTTTTTTTTTCCGTTTTTTTTAAAGCTTAAAACATTTTTTTAAAATCTTTTTTTATATTTTGAAAAAATTTTACAATTTGTTTTTAAGCTAAAAAAAAAACGACGTTTTTTATTTTTTTTTTTTTAGCTTTAGAAAAACGACAAAATTTAAAAAATTTTTTTTTAAAAAAGCCTTTTGACTTTAAGGTTTTAAAAAAAATAAAACGACGTTTTTTTTTTGTTTTTTTTAGTTTTAAAAACTTTTAACGAAAAAATTTTTAAAATGTTATTTTAAAAACCCCTTTTTTTTAACGGTTTTAACGCTAAAAAGAAAAAAAAAGCAAATTTTTTAAATTTTTCTTTTTATTAATTTGCTTTTAAACTTTTAACGCAAAATTTTTAAAATTTTTTTAAAAAAGCCTTTTGATTTTAATCTTTTAAAAAAAAAAAAAACCCTTTTTTTTAATTCGTTTTTAAAACCCTTTTTTTAACGTTTTAACGTCTTTTTAAAATTTTTTTTTAAAAAAAAATTTATTTAAGGGTTTAACGCAAAAAAGAAAAAAAAAAGGAAATTTTTTAAAATTTTTTTATTAATTTGTTTTTAAAAATTTAACGTTTAAAAGCAAAAATTTATTTTAAAAAAGCCTTTTGATTTTTAATTTTTTAACGGTAAAAAGCTTAAAAAAATTTTTTTAAAATTTTTTTTTTTAAATTGCGTTTTAACGAAAAAAAAAAAAAATTTTTTATTTTTTTTTTTAAAAAAACCCTTTTGATTTTCCCTTTTTTTAAGCTAAAAAAATAAAAGAAAATTTTTTTTAACTTTTTTAAAAATTTGCTTTTATTTGAACTTTTTTTCCAAAATTTAAAAAATTTTTTTTAAAAAACCCTTTTGAGTTTAACGGGTTTTAAGAAAAAGAAAAAAAACGAAAATTTTTTTTTTTTTTTAATTTGCTTTTTTAACGTTTCCAACACTAAAAGGAAAATTTATTTTAAAAAATTTGTTTTAATTGGGTTTTCCAAAAAAAAAAACAAAAATTTTTTTTTTTTTAAATTTGGTTTTTTTGAAGAAAAAAAAAATTTTTAAAAATATTTTTTAAAAAACCCCTTTTTATTTAACGGTTTTTAAGGGGAAAAAAAATTAAAAAAAATTTTTTAAAATTTTTTTTTTAATTTGCTTTTTAACGTTTAACATCTAAAAGCAAAATTTTATTTTAAAAAAATTTTGGCCCTTTTTAAAAAAAAACCTAAAAAAAAAAAAATTTTTTTATTTTTTTTTTTAAAACTTTTAAACAAAAATTTAAAATTTTTTTTTAAAAAAATTTTACTTTTTTTTTTAAAGCTAAAAAGCTAAAAGAAAAAATTTTTTTTTTTTAATTTTTTTTTAAAAAACCTTTTAAAAAGGAAAATTAAAAATTTTTTTAAAACCCTTTTTTGAAAAAACCCTTTTTTTTAAAAAAAAATAAAAACAATTTTTTTTTATTTTTTTTTTTTTTAGTTTTAACAAAAAAAATTTTTTTTTATTTTTTAAAAAACGTTTTATTTTAATTGTTTTTAATCCCTAAAAAAAAAATTTTTTTTTTTTTTTTTTTTTAACGTTTAACACAAAAAAAATTTTGTTTTTTTAAAAAACCTTTTTTAACCGTTTAAGGGAAAAAAAAATTTTAAAAAAATTTTTTTATTCTTTTTTATTAATATTTCTTCTATTTAAAACGATTTCAACGATCAAAAAATGCTTAAAAAATGTTTATTTTGGCAAAAACAGCACTTTTTGAGTTTTAATTGCGTTTTAACGCAAAACAGCAAAAAAACGACGAAATTTTTATTTTTCCTTTTTTAAAATATTGCGTTATTTGAACGATTTAAAACGATCAAAAAATGCTTGAAAATGATTTTTTTAGCAAAACAGCACGTTTTGATTTTTAATCTGCTTTTAACGCGTAAAAAAAAAGCAAAAACGACGAAATTTTTATTATTCTTTTTTTAAATATTGCGTCTATTTGAAGGGATTTCAACGATCAAAAAAATGCTTGAAAAATGATTATTTTAGCAAAACAGCACGTTTTGAGTTTTTAATCTGCGTTTTAACGCGAAAAAACAGCTTTAAAAAACGACAAAATTTTTTATTATTCTTTTTTAAATTAATATTGCCCCCCATTTGAAGGGGATTTCAACGATCTAAAATGCTTGAATATGATTATTTTAGCAAAACAGCACGTTTTGAGTTTTTAATCTGCGTTTTAACGCGTAAAACAGCAAAAAAAACGACGAATTTTTATTATTCGTTTTTTTTAAAATATTTCTTCTATTTGGAACGATTTCAACGATCTAAAATCCCTTAAAAATGTTTTTATTTTAGCAAAACAGCACGTTTTGAGCTTTTAATCTGCGTTTTAACGCGTAAAAAAACAGCATAAAAAAACGAAATTTTTATTTTTCTTTTTTTATTAATATTGGGGCCCATTTGAACGATTTCAACGATCTAAAATGTTTTAAAAAATGATTATTTTAGAAAAAACAGCACTTTTTTGGGGGTTTTTTAACGGCGTTTTAAACGCAAAACGGCAAAAACCCCCATTTTTTTTATTATTCTTTTTTTATTAATATTGGGGTTTTATTTAAAACTATTTCAACGATCAAAAAAATGTTTTTGAAAATGTTTTTTTTAGAAAAAAACACCCACGTTTTGAGTTTTAATTTGGGGGTTTTAACGCGAAAAAACAGCATAAAAACGACGAAATTTTTATTATTTGTTTTTAAATATTGCGTCTATTTGAAGGGATTTCAACGATCAAAAAATGCTTGAAAATGATTATTTTAGAAAAAAACAGCACTTTTTGAGTTTTGATCTGCGTTTTAACGCGTAAAACAGCAAAAAAACGACAAATTTTTTTATTATTCGTTTATTATTAATATTGTTTCTATTTGAACGATTTCAACGATCAAAAAATGCTTAAAAAATGCTTTTTTAGCAAGACAGCACGTTTTGAGCTTTAATCTGCGTTTTAACGCGTAAAAAAAAGCATAAAAACGACAAAATTTTTTTATTATTCGTTTTTATTAATATTGCGTCTATTTTGAACGATTTAAAACGATCAAAAAATGTTTAAAAATGATTATTTTAGAAAAACAGCACGTTTTGTTTTTTAATCTGCGTTTAAACGCGTAAAACAGCATAAAAACTTTCAAATTTTTTTATTTTTTTCGTTTTTATTAATATTCTTTTTTTGGGAACGATTTCAAGGGATTTTAAAGCTTAAAAAAAAGCTTTTTTTAGCAAAAAAAGCACTTTTTTGAGTTTTTAATCTGTGTTTAACGCGAAAAACAGCAAAAAAAACGACAAAATTTTTTTTCCATTCGTTTTTATTAATATTGCGTCTATTTGAACGATTTCAACGATCTAAAATGCTTGAAAATGATTATTTTAGCAAAACAGCACGTTTTGAGCTTTAATCTGCGTTTTAACGCGTAAAACAGCATAAAAACGACGAAATTTTTATTATTTCGTTTTTATTAATATTGCGTCTATTTGAACGATTTCAACGATCTAAAATGCTTGAATATATTATTTTAGCAAAAACAGCACGTTTTGAGCTTTAATCTGCGTTTTAACGCGTAAACAGCATAAAAACGACGAAATTTTTATTATTCGTTTTTATTAATATTGCGTCTATTTGAACGATTTCAACGATCTAAAATGCTTGAAAATGATTATTTTAGCAAAACAGCACGTTTTGAGCTTTAATCTGCGTTTTAACGCGTAAAACACATAAAAACGACGAAATTTTTATACGTTTTTATATTTGCTCTTGAACGATTTCAACGATCTAAATGCTTGAAAATGATTATTTTGCCAGCACGTTTTTGTTAATTCTGCGTTTTAACGCAAAACAGCATAAAACGACGAATTTTTATATTGTTTTTATTAATATTCTTCTATTTTAACGATTTCAACGATCTAAAATGCTGAAAATGATTTTAGCAAAACAGCACGTTTTGAGCTTTTAATTGCGTTTTAACGCGTAAAACATGATAAAACGACGAAATTTTTTATTATTCGTTTTTATTATATTGCGTCTATTTGAACGATTTCAAGATCTAAAATGCTTGAAAATGATTATTTTAGCAAAACAGCACGTTTTGAGCTAATCTGCGTTTAACGCGTAAAACATAGCATAAAAACGAGAATTTTTGATTTCTTTTTTATATTGCTTCTATTTTAACGATTTCAACGATCTAAAATTGCTTGAAAATGCTTATTTTAGCAAACAGCACTGTTTTGAGCTTTAATCTGCGTTTTAACGCGTAAAACAGATAAAAACGACGAAATTTTATTATTTGTTTTTTATTAATATTGCGTCTATTTGAACGTATTTCAAGATCTAAATGCTTGAAAATGATTATTTTAGCAAAACAGCACGTTTTGAGTTTTAATCTGCGTTTTAACGCGTAAAACAGCATAAAAACGACGAAATTTTTATTATTCGTTTTTATTAATATTGCGTCTATTTGAACGATTTCAACGATCTAAAATGCTTGAAAATGATTATTTTAACAAAACAGCACGTTTTGAGTTTTAATCTGCGTTTTAACGCGTAAAACAGCATAAAACGACGAATTTTTTATTATTCGTTTTATTAATATTGCGTCTATTTGAACGATTTCAACGATCTAAAATGCTTGAAAATGCTTATTTTAGCAAAAACAGCACGTTTTGAGTTTAATCTGCGTTTTAACGCGTAAACAGCATAAAACGACGAAATTTTTATTATTCGTTTTTATTAATATTGCGTCTATTTGAACGATTTCAACGATCTAAAAATGCTTGAAAATGATTATTTTAGCAAAACAGCACGTTTTGAGCTTTAATCTGCGTTTTAACGCGTAAAACAGCAAAAACGACGAATTTTTTATTATTCGTTTTTATTAATATTGCTTCTATTTGAACGATTTCAACGATCTAAAATGCTTGAAAATGCTTATTTTAGCAAAACAGCACGTTTTGAGCCTTAATCTGCGTTTTAACGCGTAAAACAGCATAAAAACGATGAAATTTTTATTATTCGTTTTTATTAATATTGCGTCTATTTGAACGATTTCAACGATCTAAAATGCTTGAAAATGATTATTTTAGCAAAACAGCACGTTTTGAGTTTTAATCTGCGTTTTAACGCGTAAAACAGCATAAAACGACGAATTTTTTATTATTCGTTTTTATTAATATTGCTTCTATTTGAACGATTTCAGCGATCTAAAAATGCTTGAAAATGCTTATTTTAGCAAAACAGCACGTTTTGAGCTTTAATCTGCGTTTTAACGCGTAAAAGAGCATAAAAACGACGAATTTTTATTATTCGTTTTTTATCAATATTTCTTCTATTTGAACGATTTCAACGATCTAAAATGCTTGAAAATGCTTATTTTAGCAAAACAGCACGTTTTGAGTTTAATCTGCGTTTTAACGCGTAAAACAGCAAAAAAACAACGAAATTTTTATTATTCGTTTTTAATAATATTGCGTCTATTTGAACGATTTCAACGATCAAAAAATGCTTGAAAATGATTATTTTAGAAAAAACAGCACGTTTTGAGTTTAATCTGCTTTTTAACGCGAAAAAACAGCAAAAAAACACAATTTTTATTATCGTTTTTTTTATTGCGTCAATTTGAACGATTTCAACGATCTAAAATGTTGAAAATTTTTTTTGAAAAAAGCACGTTTTGATTTTTAATCTGCGTTTTAACGCGAAAAACAGCATAAAAACGACGAAATTTTTTTTTCGTTTTTTTTTAAATTTTGGTCTATTTGAACGATTTCAAGATCTAAAATGCTTGAAAATTTATTTTACAAAACAGACTTTTTGATTTTAATCGCTTTTTAACGCGAAAAAACAGCAAAAAAAACGACAATTTTTATTATTCTTTTTTATTAATATTGCCTTTTTTAACGATTTAACGATCTAAAACGTTTGCTTAAAAAAACAGCATTTTTTGATTTTTTAATCTGCTTTTAACGCCCAGCATAGAAACGACGAAATTTTTTTATTCGTTTTTATTAATATTGCGTCTATTTAAAAGTTTCAACGATCTAAAATGCTTGAATATTTTTTTTTCAAAAACAGCACGTTTGATTTTTTAATCTGCTTTTTAAACGCGTAAAACATAAAAAAACAAATTTTTTTATTATTCGTTTTTTTTAAATATTTCTTCATTTGAACGATTTCAACGATCAAAAAGCTTGAAAATGCTTATTTTAGCAAAACACCCCTTTTTGGGTTTTTAATCTGCTTTTTTAACGGAAAAAACAGCATAAAAACGACGAAATTTTTTTTTTCGTTTTTATTAATATTGCGTCTATTTGAACGATTTCAACGATCTAAAAATGCTTGAAAATGATTATTTTGAAAAACAGCACGTTTTGAGTTTTAATCTGCGTTTTAACGCGAAAAAAACAAAAAAAAGGGTTTTTTTTTTTTTCGTTTTTTTAAATTGCGTCTATTTGAACGATTTCAACGATCTAAAATGCTTGAAAATGCTTTTTTGAAAAACAGCATTTTGAGTTTTTAATCGGGTTTTAACACGAAAAACAGCATAAAAACACAAAATTTTTTTTATTATTTGTTTTTATTAATATTGCGTCTATTTAACGATTTCAACGACAAAGGCGAAAATGATTTTTTTAGCAAAACAGCAGTTTTGATTTTTAATCTGCGTTTTAACGCGAAAACGCAAAAAAACGACAAATTTTTTATTCTTTTTTTATTAATATTGCCTTTTTAACGATTTCAAGATCAAAAATGCAATATGATTATTTTAGCAAAACAGCACGTTTTGATTTTTTAATCTGCTTTTTACGCGTAAAACAGCATAAAAAACGACAATTTTTTTAATTCTTTTTTATTAATATTTCTTCTATTTGAACGATTTCAAAACAAATGTTTTGAAAATGCTTATTTTAGCAAAACAGCACGTTTTGAGTTTAACTGCGTTTTAAGGGCAAAACAGCAAAAAACGACAAAATTTTTTTATTATTCGTTTTTTTTAATAGGCCCGAACGATTTCAACGATCTCGCTTAAAAATGAATTTTAACAAAACAGCACGTTTTGAGTTTAATCTGCGTTTTAACGCGAAAAACAGCATAAAACGACGAATTTTTAACGTTTTAATATTGCGTCTATTTAACGATTTCAACGATCTAAAATGTTTGAAAATGCCTATTTTGAAAAAAAAGGTTTTGGTTTTAACGGCGTTTTAAGGGAAAAACGCTAAAAACACGTTTTTATTATTCGTTTTAATTCCCCCCCATTTAAACGAAAAACCACCCCGGCTTAAAAATGATTATTTTAAAAAAACAGCACGTTTTATTTTTAACTGCTTTTTAACCCCAAAACAGCAAAAAAGGGAAAATTTTTTTTATTATTCGTTTTATTAATATTGCTTCTTTTTGAACGATTTCAACGATCTAAAATGCTTGAAAATGCTTATTTTAGCAAAACAGCACGCTTTGAGCCCAATCTGCGTTTTAACGCGTAAAACAGCAAAAAAAACGATAAAATTTTTTTATTATCTTTTTTTTAAATATTGCGTCTTTTGAACGATTTCAACGACAAAAGGGAAAAAAAGCTTATTTTAGCAAAACAGCACTTTTTGAGCTTTAATCTGCTTTTTAAAGGGTGAAACAGCATAAAACGACGAATTTTTATTATTTTTTTTTATTAATATTGTTTATTTAACGACGGATCTAGAATGTTGAAAATGTTATTTTAGCAAAACATCACGTTTTGAGTTTTAATCTGCGTTTTAACACGAAAACAGAAAAACGCAAATTTTTTATTATTCTTTTTTTTATTAATAGCCCCCTTTTGAACGATTTAACGATCTAAAAGCTTGTGATTATTTTAGAAAAACGGTTTTATTTTAACGCGTTTTAACGTTAAAAAAAAAAAACGACGATTTTTATTTTTCGTTTTTTTAAATACTTTTTTAAACGATTTAACGATCTAAAATGTTGAAAATGCATTTTGCAAAACACCCCTTTTTTGGTTTTTAATCTGCGTTTAACGCGAAAAACAGCAAAAAAAACGACAAATTTTTTACGTTTTTTTTAAAGCCCCCCTTTTTAACGTTTTCAACATCTAAAAGTTTGAAAATGCTTTTTTTAGCAAAACAGCCCGTTTTGAGTTTAATCGGTTTTAACGCAAAAAAAGCATAAAAAACGACAAAATTTTTTAATTTTCGTTTTTTTTAATATTGCGTCTATTTAACGATTTCAACGATCTAAAATGCTTAAAAATGATTATTTTTGAAACAATTTTGGTTTAATCTGCTTTTTAAGCAAAAAACAGCATGAGATTTTTTTATTCGTTTTTTTAAATATTGCGTTTATTTGAACGATTTCAACATCTAAAATGCTTGAAAATGCTTATTTTAGCCGCACTTTTGAGTTTAACTCCCCTTTTAACAGTCGCAAAAAACGACAAAATTTTTTTATTTTTTTTTTTTTTAAATTTTGGTCTATTTGAACGATTTCAACATCTGGCGGAAATGATTATTTTAGCAAAACAGCACGTTTTAGAACGGTTTTTAACGCGTAAAACAGCAAAAAAACGCAAAAATTTTTTTTTTTTTTACTTTGCGCTATTTAACGATTTCAACGATCAAAGCAATAATTTTTTCAAAAAGCACGTTTTGAGCTTTAATCTGCTTTTTCGCGTAAAACAGCAAAAAAACACAATTTTTTATTATTCTTTTTTAATTTTTTTTTCTCTTTAACGATTTCAAAAACAAAATGCTTGAAAAGCTTTTTTTAGCAAAACAGCACTTTTTTGAGCTTTAATCTGCGTTTAACGCGAAAAAACAGCATAAAAACACGAAATTTTTATTATTCGTTTTTAAATATTGCGTCTATTTGAACGATTTCAACGATCTAAAATGCAAAATGATTTTTTTTAAAAAAAAACAGATTTTTGGGGTTTTAATCTGCTTTTTAACGGGGGAAACAGCATAAAAACGACAAATTTTTTTATTATTCGTTTTTATTAATATTGCGTCTTTTTTGCGATTTAAACATCTAAAATGCTTGAAAATGCCTATTTTAGCAAAACAGCACGTTTTGAGTTTTAATCTGCTTTTTAACGCAAAACAGCATAAAAACGACGAAATTTTTTATTCTTTTTTATTAATATTGGTCTATTTGAACGATTTCAACGATTAAAATGCTTGAAAATGATTATTTTGAAAAACAGCACTTTTGAGCTTTAATCTGCGTTTTAACGCGAAAAAACAGCAAAAAAAACGACAAATTTTTTATTTTCGTTTTAAATTTGCTTCTTTTTGAACTTTTAAACGCAAAAAGTTTGAAAATGCATATTTTAGCAAAACAGAGTTTTGAGCCTTAATCTGGTTTAACGCGTAAAACAGCAAAAAAAACGATGAAATTTTTATTTTTCTTTTTTATTTTGCGTCTATTTGAACGATTTCAACGATCAAAAAATGCTTAAAATGCTTATTTTAGCAAAACAGCTTTTTTGGGTTTTAATCTGGTTTTAACGCGTGAAACAGCATAAAACGACAAATTTTTTTATTATTCGTTTTTATTAATATTGTTTATTTGAACGATTTCGGTTTAAAAAATGTTGAAAATGCTTATTTTGAAAAACAGCACGTTTTGATTTTTAACGGTTTTAACGCGTAAAAGACATAAAAACGACGAATTTTTTTTCGTTTTTTCAAAATATTTCTTCTTTTGAACGATTTCAACGATCTAAAATGTTTGAAAATGTTATTTTGAAAACAGATTTTTTTGAGTTTTAATCTGCGTTTTAACGCGTAAAACAGCAAAAAAAACGACGAAATTTTTATTATTCTTTTTTTTATTAACATTGCGTCTATTTGAACGATTTCAACATCTAAAAGCTTGAAAATGATTATTTTAGCATAACAGCACGTTTTGAGCTTAATCTGCTTTTTAAACCCGGTAAAAAAGCATAAAAGACGAATTTTTATTATTCTTTTTTTATTAATATTGCGTCTATTTGAACGATTTAAAACGATCTAAAATGATTAAAAATGTTATTTTAGAAAAAAACAGCACGTTTTGATTTTTTCGCTTTTAACGCGAAAAACAGCATTAAAACGACAAAATTTTTTATTTTCTTTTTTATTAATATTGCGTCATTTGAACGATTTCAACGATCTAAAATGCTTAAAAAATTTTTTTTAGCCACCCTTTTGAGAACGTTTTTTAACGCGTAAAACGCAAAAAAACGACAAATTTTTTTTATTATTCGTTTTTATTAATATTTTTCTATTTAACGATTTCAACGATCTAAAATGTTTGAAAATGTTTTTTTGAAAACAGCACTTTTTGAGTTTAATCTGCGTTTTAACGCGTAAAACAGCATAAAACGACGAAATTTTTATTATTCTTTTTTTTAATAATATTGCGTTTTATTTGAACGATTTCAAGATCTAAAATCTTGAAAATGATTATTTTAGCAAAACAGCACGTTTTGAGCTTTAATCTGCGTTTTAACGCGAAAAACAGCATAAAAACGACAATTTTTTTTTATTACTTTTTATTAAATTGCGTCTATTTGAACGATTTAAAGATCTAAAATGCTTAAAAAAATGCTTATTTTAGCAAAACAGCACGTTTTGAGTTTAACGCTTTTTAACGCGTAAAACAGCATAAAACCAAAAAATTTTTATTATTCGTTTTTATTATTTGCGTCTATTTGAAAGATTTCAAGATCAAAAAAATGTTGAAAATGATTTTTTGGCAAAACAGCACGTTTTGAGCAATCTGCATTTTAACGCGAAAAACAGCAAAAAAAACGACAAATTTTTTTATTCTTTTTTATTAATATTGTTCTATTTGAACGATTTCAACGATTTTGCTTGAAAATGTTTATTTTAGCAAAACAGCACGTTTTGAGTTTTAATCTGCTTTTTAACGAGTAAAACAGCAAAAAAAACGACAAAATTTTTTATTATTCGTTTTTATTAATATTGCGCTATTTGAACGATTTCAACAATCTAAAATGCCTGAAAATGATTATTTTAGAAAAAAAAACATCACGTTTGAGTTTAATCTGCGTTTTAACGCGTAAAACAGCATGACGAATTTTTTATTATTCGTTTTTATTAATATTTTTTTATTTAAAACGATTTTTTTCGATCTAAAATGCTTGAAAATGTTTAAGCAAAACAGCACGTTTTATTTTAATCTGCGTTTTAACGCGTAAAACAGCAAAAAAACAACGAAATTTTTTATTTTTCGTTTTTATTATTGCGTCTATTTGAAGATTTCAAACGATTGGCTTGAAAATGATTATTTTAAAAACAGCACGTTTTGAGTTTAATCTGCTTTTTAACGCGAAAAAAGTAAAAAACGACGAAATATTTATTTTTCGTTTTTATTAATTTTTGGCATTTGAACGATTTCAAGGGGATTAAAAAGTTTTGAAAAATTATTTTAGAAAAAAGGTTTAGCTTTAATCTGCTTTAACGCGTAAAAGAGCTTTGACAAATTTTTTTATTATTCTTTTTTTATTAATATTGGTTTTTTTTGAACGATTTCAACGATAAAAAAAGTTAAAAAATGCTTATTTTAGCAAAACAGGAAAGC
>NW_027046537.1:0-23714 GCF_025399875.1 Dalotia coriaria | reverse complement strand
TTTTTTTTTTAAAAAAAAAAGCATTTTAAAGTTTTTTTTCGTTGAAAATCGTTAAAACTAGACTTAAAAGCTAAATAGCGTTTTGCAAAATGCATTTTCCATTTTAGATCGATCGTTCAAATAGAGCAATTAATAAAAAAATAATAAAAATCGTCGTTTTATGCTGTTTTACGCGTTAAACGCAGATTAAAGTCAAAACGTGCGTTTTGCTAAAATAAGCATTTTCAAGCTTGATCGTGAAACCCAAATAGAGCAAATAATAAAACGAATAATAAAAATTCGTCGTTTTATGCTGTTTTACGCGTTAAAACGCAGATTAAGTCAAACGCTTTTTGCTAAATAAGCATTTTCAAGCTTTTAGATCGTGAAATCGTTCAAATAGACGCAATATTAATAAAAACGAATAATAAAAATTCGCGTTTTTATGGTTTTACGCGTTAAAAAGATTAAAGTCAAAACGTGCTGTTTTGCTAAAATAGCATTTTCAAGCATTTAGACGAAATCGTTCAAATAGAGCAATATTAATAAAACGAATAATAAAAATTCGCGTTTTATGTTGTTTTACGCGTTAAACGCGATTAAAGCTCAAAACGTGCTGTTTTGCTAAAATAAGCATTTTCAAGCATTTTGATCGTTGAAATCGTTCAAATAGACGCAATATTAATAAAACGAATAATAAAAATTCGTCGTTTTTATGTGTTTACGCGTTAAAACGCAGATTAAAGCTCAAAACGTGCTGTTTTTAAAATAAGCATTTTCAAGCATTTTAGATCGTTGAAACGTTCAAATAGAAAATATTAATAAAAACGAATAATAAAATTTCGTCGTTTTTGCTGTTTTACGCGTTAAAACGCAGATTAAAGCTCAAAACGTGCTGTTTTGCTAAAATAAGCATTTTCAAGCATTTTAGATCGTTGAAATCGTTCAAATAGAAGCAATATTAATAAAAACGAATAATAAAAATTCTCTTTTTAGTGTTTTACGCGTTAAAACGCAGATTAAAAGTTCAAAACGTGCTGTTTTGCTAAAATAAGCATTTTCAAGCATTTTAGATCGTTGAAATCGTTCAAATAGACGCAATATAATAAAACGAATAAAAAAAATTTCGTCGTTTTATGCTGTTTTACCGTTAAAACGCAAATAAACTCAACGTGCTGTTTTGCTAAAATAAGCATTTTCAAGCATTTTAGATCGTTGAAATCGTTCAAATAGACGCAATATTAATAAAAACAATAAAATTTGTCGTTTTATGCGTTTTAGCAACGCGTTAAAGCTCAAAACGTGCTGTTTTTAAAATAAGCATTTTAAGCATTTTAACGTAAACTTAAAGACGCAATATTAATAAAAAATAAATAAAAATTTGTCGTTTTATGCTGTTTTACGCGTTAAAACGCGTTAAACCAAAAGTGCTGTTTTGCAAAATAAGCATTTTCAAGCATTTTAGATCGTTGAAATCGTTTCAAATAGAAGCAATATTAAAAAATACAATAATAAAATTTCTCCTTTTATGCGTTTAAGCTTAAAACGAGTGTAAGCTCAAAACGCTGTTTTGCAAAAGCATTTTCATCGTGAATCGTTGAAATTTAAATAGAAAATATTAATAAAACGAATAAAAAAAAAAGTTTTTTAGCTGTTTTACGCGTTAAAACGCAGATTAAAGCTCAAAACGTGCTGTTTTGCTAAAATTTAGCTTTTCAAGCATTTAATGTAAATCGTTCAAAAAGCATATTAATAAAAACGAATAATAAAATTTCGTCGTTTTAGCTGTTTACGTAAACGCGATTAAAGTCCAAACGGCTGTTTTGTCTTAAAATGTCATTTCGCATATAATGAAACTTAAATAAAAGAATATTTTAGCAAACGCAAAAAAGTCCCGTGTTTTGCTTTTACGCGTTAAACGCAGATTAAAGCTCAAACGTTTGAACAATATTAAACGATTTATCGTTGAAATCGTTCAATAGACGCGAATAAATAAAAACGAATAATAAAATTTCTGTCGTTTTATGCTTTTCAAGTTAAAACTGATTTAAAGTCAAAAATGTTTTGCTACAAATAAATTTTCATTTTATCGTTTAACGTTAAAAACGCAATTAAATAAAAACGAATAATAAAATAAGCTTTTTAGTTTTAGTTAAACGTTAAAACTCAAATTGTTGCTAAAAATAAGCATTTTCAAGCATTTTAGATCGTTGAAATCGTTCAAATAGACGCAAATTAATAAAAAACGAATAATAAAAATTCCGTGTTTTGTGTTTTTACGTTAAACGCTGATTAAAGCTCAAAACCGCTGTTTGCTGCTAAAATATAACATTTTCAGATTTTAGTCGTTGAAATCGTTCAAATAGACGCAATATTAATAAAAAAACGAATAATAAAAATTTCGTCGTTTTATGCTGTTTTACGCGTTAAAAACGCAGATTAAAGTTCAAAACGTGCTGTTTTGCTAAAATAAGCATTTTCAAGCATTTTAGATCGTTGAAATCGTTCAAATAGAAGCAATATTAAAAAAAACGAATAATAAAAATTGTCGTTTTATGTGTTTTACGCGTTAAAACGCAGATTAAAGCTCAAACGTGCTGTTTTGCTAAAATAAGCATTTTCAAGCATTTTAGATCGTTGAAATCGTTCAAATAGACGCAATATTAATAAAAACGAATAATAAAAATTCTGTCGTTTTTATGCTTGTTTTACGCGTTAAAACGCAGATTAAAGTTCAAAACGTGCTGTTTTGCTAAAATAAGCATTTTCAAGCTTTTAGATCGTTGAAATCGTTCAAATAGAAGCAATATTAATAAAAACGAATAATAAAATTCGTCGTTTTATGCTGTTTTACGCGTTAAAACGCAGATTAAAGCCTCAAACGTGCTGTTTTGCTAAAATAAGCATTTTCAAGCATTTTAGATCGTTAAATCGTTCAAATAGACGCAATATTAATAAAAAACGAATAATAAAAAATTTCGTCGTTTTATGTTGTTTACGCGTTAAAACGCTGATTAAAGCTCAAAACGTGCTGTTTTGCTAAAATAAGCATTTTAAAGCATTTTAGATCGTTGAAATCGTTCAAATAGACGCAATATTAATAAAAACGAATAATATAAAATTCGTCGTTTTATGCTGTTTTAGCGTTAAAACGCAGATTAAAGCTCAAAACGTGCTGTTTTGCTAAAATAAGCATTTTCAAGCATTTAGATCGTTGAAATCGTTCAAATAGAAGCAATTAATAAAAACGAATAATAAAATTTCGTCCTTTTATGTGTTTTACGCGTTAAAACGCAGAATAAAGCGCAAACGTGCTGTTTTGCTAAAATAAGCATTTTCAAGCATTTTAGATCGCTGGAAATCGTTCAAATAGAAGCAATATTAATAAAAACGAATAATGTACCCGTCGTTTTATGCTGTTTACGCGTTAAAACGCAGATTAAAGCCTTCAAAACGTGTTGTTTTGCTAAAAATAAGTATTTTCGGGCATTTTAACGCCGGAAACCGTTCAAATAGAAGCTAAATATTAATAAAACGAATAATAAAAATCTGTCGTTTTTAGAAGCGTTTTACGCGTTAAAAACGCAGAATAAAGCTCAAAACGTGCTGTTTTGCTAAAATAAGCATTTTCGCTACTCTTAGATCGTTGAAATCTCGTTCAAATAGACGCAATAAAAAAATAAAAACGAATAATAAAAATTTCGTCGTTTTATGCTGTTTTACGCGTTAAACGGCATCAAAGCTCAAAACGTGCCGTTTCGCCAAAATGGGCATTTTCAAAGCATTTTAGATCGTTGAAATCGTTCAAATAGACGCAATAAAAATAAAAACGAATAATGGCTAAATTTCGTCGTTTTATGTTGTTTTACGCGTTAAACGCAGAATAAAGCTCAAAACGCTGTTTTAAGCGCTAAAATAAGCATTTTCAAGCATTTGTGATCGTTGAACCGTTCAAATAGACGCAATATTAATAAAACGAATAATAAAAAATTTTGCTCGCTCTTTTATGCTTTCGTTTTACGCGTTAAAACGCAGATTAAAGCTCAAACGTGCTGTTTTTGCTGCAACAAGTATTTTCAAGCATTTTAGATCGTTAAACGTTCAACAGTGAAGCAATATTAATAAAAACGAATAATAAAAAATCGTCTTTTATGCTGTTTTACGTTAAACGCAGATTAAAGCTCAAACGTGCTGTTTTGCTAAAAATGCTTACTTTTCAAGCATTTTAGATCGTTGAAATCGTTCAAATGACGCGCACATTAATAAAAACGAATAATAAAGTAAATTTCTGCCGTTTTATGTTGTTTTACGCGTTAAAACGCTGATTAAAGCCTCAAAACGCGCTGTTTTGCTAAAATAAGTACTTTCAAGCATTTTAAATCATTGAAATCGTTCAAATAGACGCAATATTACAAAAAACCTAGCAATGCAAATTCGTCGTTTTATGCCGTCTTACGCGTTAAAACGCAGATTAAAGCTCAAAACGTGCTGTTTTGCTAAAATAAGCATTTTCAAGCATTTTAGATCGTTGAAATCGTTCAAATAGGAAGCAATATTAATAAAAACGAACAATAAAATTTTCGTAGTTTTATGTTGTTTTTACGCTTTAAAACGGTGACAAAGCTCAAAACGTGCTGTTTTGCTTAAATAAGCATTTTCAAAGCGTTTTAGATCGCTGGAAATCGTTTTAAATAGAAGCAATATTAATAAAAAACGAATAATAAAAAAAATTTGTTTTGCCTTTTATACGTTTTACGCGTTAAAACGCAGATTGCCCAAAACGTGCTGTTTTGCTAATATAAGCATTTTCACATTGATCGATGAAATCGTTCAACAGGACATACATAATAAAACGAATAATAAAAATTTCGTCGTTTTATGCTGTTTCACGCGTTAAAACGCAGAATAAAAGCGCAAAACGCTGTTTTGCTAAAATAAGCATTTTCTGCCATTTTAGATCGTTGAAATCGTTCAAATAGAAGCACATAATAAAAAACGAATAATAAAAATTCGTCGTTTTTATGCGCTGTTTTACGCGTTAAAACGCAGATTAAAGCTCAAAACGTGCTGTTTTGCTAAAATAAAAAAACATTTTCAAGCATTTTAGATCGTTGAAATCGTTCAAATAGACGTACATTAATAAAAACGAATAATAAAAATTCGCCGTTTTATAAGCAGTTTTACGCGTTAAAACGTGATTAAAGATCAAACGTGCTGTTTTGCTAAATAAGCATTTTCAAGCATTTTAGACGTTGAAACGTTCAAATAGAAGCAATATTAATAAAAAACGAATAATGCACCCTGTCGTTTTATGCTGTTTACGCGTTAAAACGCAGATTAAAGATCAAACGTGCTGTTTTGCTAAAAAATAAGCATTTTCAAGCATTTAGACCGTTGAAATCATTCAAATAGAAGCAATATTAATAAAAAACGAATAATAAAAATCTGTCGTTTTTATGCTGTTTTACGCGTTAAAACGCAGATTAAAAGCTCAAACGTGCTGTTTTGCTAAAAATAAGCATTTTCCAGCATTTTAGATCGTTGAAACCGTTCAAATAGACGCACATTAATAAAAAAACGAATTAATAAAATTTCTGTCGTTTTTATACTGTTTTACGTTAAAACTGCAGATTAAAGCTCAAAACGTGCTGTTTTGCTAAAATAAGCATTTTCAGGCATTTGATCGTTGAAATCGTTCAAATAGATGCAATATTAATAAAAACGAATAATAAAAAATTTGTCGTTTTTATGCTGTTTACCCGTTAAAACGCAGATTAAAGCTCAAAACGTGCTGTTTTGCTAAAATAAGCATTTTCAAGCATTTTAGATCGTTGAAATCACCGTTCAAATAGACGCACATTAATAAAAAACGAATAATAAAATTTCGTCGTTTTTATGCTGTTTTACGCGTTAAAACGCAGATTAAAGCTCAAACGTGCTGTTTTACAAAATAAGTATTTTCAAGCATTTTAGATCGTTGAAATCGTTCAACAGACGCAATATTAATAAAAACGAATAATAAAAAATGTCGTCGTTTTATATGTTTTACGCGTTAAAACGCAGAATAAAGCTCAAAACGTGCTGTTTTGCTAAAATACATTTTCAAGCATTTTAGATCGTTGAAATCGTTCAAATAGAAGCAATATTAATAAAAAAAACGAATAATAAAAAATTCGTCGTTTTATGTTGTTTTACGCGTTAAAACGCAGATTAAAGCTAAAAACGTGCTGTTTTGCTAAAATAAAAATATTTTCAAGCATTTTGGGATCGTTGAAATCGTTAAAAAGGGACGCAATTTTAAATAAAAACGAAAAATTTTCCCCCGTCTTTTTTATGCTGTTTTACGGGGTTAAAAAACGCAGTTTAAAAACCCTTAAAAAACGTGTTTTGTTTTGAAAAATAAGATTTTCAAGCATTTTAGATCGTTGAAACGTTTCAAAAGACGAAAATATTAAAAAAAAACGAAAAAAAAATGTCGTCTTTTTTATGTTTTTTTACGCGTTAAAACGCAGAATAAAGCTAAAAACGTGCTGTTTTGTTTAAAAAAGTTTTACTTTTAGATCGTTAAAATTTCGTTCAAATAGAAGCAATATTAAAAAAAAACGAAAAAAAAAAAAATTTCGTCGTTTTTATGTTGTTTTAGCGTTAAAACGCAGATTAAAGCCCCAAAACGTGCTGTTTTGCTAAAATAAAATATTTTCAAGATTTTAGATCGTTGAAATCGTTCAAATAGACGCAAATTAATAAATAACGAATAAAAAAATTCTGTTTTATGCTGTTTTACGCGTTAAAACCGCAGATTAAAGCCCCAAAACGTCCCGTTTTGCTAAAATAAGTTTTCAAGCTTTTTGGGATCGTTGAAATCGTTCAAATAGACCCCAAAATTTAAAAAAAAACGAATAAAAAAAAATTGTCTTTTTTATGTTGTTTTAGGGTTAAACGGTTTAAAAAGCTCAAACGTGCTGTTTTGCTAAAATAAGCATTTTCAAGCTTTTTGGGATCGTTGAAATCGTTAAAAGAAGAATATTAAAAAAAACGAACAAAAAAATTTTTCGTCGTTTTATGTTGTTTTAGGGCTTTAAAAACGCAGATTAAAGCTAAAAACGTGCTGTTTTTGCTTAAATAAGCATTTTCGCTTTTTTAGATCGTTAAAACCGTTTAAATAGAAGCAATATTAATAAAAACGAATAAAAAAAATATTCCGTCTTTTTTATGTTGTTTTACGCTTTAAAAAACGCAGTTTAAAAAGCTCAAACGTGCTGTTTTGCTAATATAAAGCATTTTAAACTTTTTTAGATCGATAAAAATGTTCAAAAGACACAAAATTAAAAAAAAACGAATAAAAAAAATTTCGTCGTTTTATGCTTTTTTACGCTTTAAAAACGTAGAAAAAAAGCGAAAAGTTGTTTTGCTAAAATAAGCATTTTCAAGCATTTTGGGATCGTTAAAACCGTTCAAATAAAAGCAAATATTAAAAAAAAACGAAAAATTTAAAAATTCGTCGTTTTATGCTTTTTTTACGCTTTAAAAACGGTTTTCCCTAAAAAGGTGCTTTTTTTAAAAAAATAAGCATTTTCAAGCATTTTAGATCGTTGAAATCGTTCAAATAGACGCAATAAAAAAAAAAACGAATAAAAAAAAATTTCGTCTTTTTTATGCTGTTTTACGCGTTAAACGCAGAAAAAAAGCTCAAAAGGGCCTTTTTTTGTTAAAATAAGATTTTCAAGCATTTTAGATGTTAAAACCGTTAAACGGGACGCAATATTAATAAAAACGAATAAAAAAAAATTTCTGTTTTATGTTGTTTTAGGGTTAAACGAGTTTAAAAAGTTCAAAACGTGTTGTTTTGTTAAAAGAAGCATTTTCAAGCATTTTAGATCCTTAAAATCGTTCAAATAGAAGAAATTAAAAAAAACGAATAAAAAAAAATCGTTTTTTTATGCTGTTTTACGCTTTTGGGCAGTTTAAAAAGTTAAAAACGTGCTTTTTTGCTAAAAAAAAAGCTTTTTCCAAGCATTTTAGATCGTTGAAATCGTTCAAAAAGACGCAATATTAAAAAAAAACGAATAATAAAAGTTTCCGTTTTATGTTGTTTTACGCGTTAAACGCTGATTAAAGGTAAAAACGTGCTGTTTTCAAAATAAGCATTTTCAAGCTTTTTAGATCGGGGAAATCGTTCAAAAGACGCAATATTAAAAAAAAAACGAATAATAAAAAATTCGTCTTTTTGATGCTGTTTTTACGCGTTAAAACGCAGATTAAAGCTCAAAACGGCTGTTTTGCTAAAAAAAAGCATTTTCAAGAGAATCGTTGAAATCGTTAAAATAGAAGAATATTAAAAAAAAACGAAAAAAAATTTTCGTCTTTTTTTATGCCGTTTTACGCGTTAAAACGCAGATTAAAGCTAAAAACGTGCTGTTTTGCTTAAATAAGCATTTTCAAGCGTTTTAGATCGTTGAAATCGTTTAAATAGAAGAATATTAAAAAAAAACGAATAAAAAAAATATTTGTCTTTTTTATGTTTTTTTTACGCGTTAAAACCCCAGATTAAAGCTCAAAAGGGCCTTTTTTGGGCTAATAAAACATTTTCGCATTTTTGATCGATGAAATCGTTCAAATAGACAAAATTATTAATAAAAACGAATAAAAAAAATTTCGTCGTTTTATAAGCTTTTTTACGCTTTAAAAAACGCAGAAAAAGCGAAAAACGTGCTGTTTTCAAAATAAGCATTTTCAAGCTTTTTAGATCGGGGAAATCGTTCAAATAGAAGCAAATTAAAAAAAACGAATAAAAAAATTCGTCGTTTTATGCTGTTTTACGCGTTAAACGCAGATTAAAGCTCAAAACGCCGTTTTATAAAATAAGCATTTTCAAGCATTTTAGATCGTTGAATTAAATAGAAGTAATATTAATAAAAACGAATAAAAATTCGTCGTTTTATGTTGTTTTACGCGTTAAAACGCAGATTAAAGTTCAAACGTGCTGTTTTGCTAAAATAAGCATTTCGCTATTTTAGATCGTTGAAACCGTTCAAATAGACGCAATAAAAATAAAAAACGAATAATAAAAATTCTGTCGTTTTTATGCTGCTTTACGCGTTAAAACGCAGAATAAAGCTCAAAACGTGCTGTTTTGCTAAAATAAGCATTTCGCCATTTTAGATCGCTGAAATCGTTCGCCAGACGCAATAAAATAAAAACGAATACAAATTTCGTCGTTTTATGCTGTTTTACGCGTTAAACGCAGAATGCGCCCAAAACGTGCCGTTTTGCTGCACAAGCATTTTCAGTTAATTTTGTGACGTTGAAATCGTTCAAATAGACGCAATATTAATAAAAAACGAATTACCAAAAATTTCGTCGTTTTATGTTGTTTTACGCGTTAAAACGCAGATTAAAGCTCAAACGTGCTGTTTTGCTAAAATAAGCATTTTCAAGCATTTTAGATCGTTGAAATCGTTCAAATAGAGCAATATTAATAAAACGAATAATAAAAAATCGTCTTTTATGCTGTTTTACGTTAAAACGCAGATTGCGCTCAAAACGTGCTGTTTTGCTGCAAATAAGCATTTTCAAGCATTTTAGATCGCTGAAATCGTTCAAATAGACGCAATATTAATAAAAAAACGAATAATAAAAATTTCGTCGTTTTATGCTGTTTTACGCGTTAAATCACATTAAAGCTCAAAACGTGCTGTTTTGCTAAAATAAGCATTTTCAAGCATTTAGATCATTGAAATCGTTCAAATAGACGCAATATTAATAAAAAACGAATAATAAAAATCTGCCGTTTTATAAGCTGTCTTACGCGTTAAAACGCAGACGTGCTCAAAACGTGCTGTTTTGCTAAAAAATAAGCATTTTCAAGCATTTTAGACTGCTGAAATCGTTCAAATAGAAGTAATATTAATAAAAAAACGAACAATAAAATTTTCGTCGTTTTATGCTGTTTACGCTTTAAAACGCAGATTAAAGCTCAAAACGTGCTGTTTTGCTTAATAAGCATTTTCGCTGTTTTAGATCGTTGAAATCGTTTAAATAGAAGCAATATTAATAAAAACGAATACGTAACGGTCATTTTATGTTGTTTTAAGCGTTAAAACGCAGATTAAAGCTCAAAACGTGCTGTTTTGCTAATAAGCATTTTCAAGCATTAGATCGATGAAATCGTTCAAATAGTATAATAATATTAATAAAAAAACGAATAATAAAAAAATTCTGTCGTTTTATAAAGCTGTTTACGCGTTAAAACGTAGAATAAAAGCGCGCAAAACGTGCTGTTTTGCTAAAATAAGCATTTTCAAGCATTTTAGATCGCCAAAACGTTCAAATAGAAGCAATATAATAAAAACGAATACAAAATTGTCGTTTTATGCTGTTTTACGCGTTAAAACGCAGATTAAAGCTCAAACGTGCGTTTTGCTAAAATAAAAATATTTTCAAGCACGTAGATCGTTGAAAACCAAACCAACAGACGTATTATTAATAAAACGAATAATAAAAAAATTCGTCGTTTTATGCTGTTTACGCGTTAAACGCAGATTAAAGATCAAACGCGCCGCTTAAAATAAGCATTTCAAGCATTTAGATCGCTGAAATCGTTCAAATAGAAGCTAATACTACGAAACGAATAATAAAAATTCGTCGTTTTTATGTTTGTTTACGCGTTAAAACGCAGATTTAAAAGATCAAACGTGCTGTTTCGCCAAACAGCGATTTTCAAGCATTTGTGATCGTTAAACGGCCCAAATAGAAGCAAATATTAATAAAAAACGAATAATGCACCGTCGTTTTATGTTGTTTTACGCGTTAAACGCAGATTAAAGCTCAAACGTGCTGTTTTAGTTAAAATAAGCATTTTCAAGCATTTTAGATCGTTGAAATCGTTCAATAGACGCATACTATAAAAACGAATAATAATTCGTCGTTTTATGCTGTTTTAGCGTTAAAAACGCAGATAAAGCTCAAACGTCTGTTTTGCTAAATAAGCATTTTCAAGCATTTTAAATCGTTGAAATCGTTCAAATAGAAGCAAATATTAATAAAAAAAACGAATAATAAAAAAAATTCGTCGTTTTTATGCTGCTTTACGCAAGCAAAACGCAGATTGTGCCTCAAAACGTGCTGTTTTGCTAAAACAAGCATTTTTCGCGATTTATTCCCGTTAAAATCGTTCAAATAGAAGCAATATTAATAAAAAAACGAATAATAAAAATTCGTCGTTTTGGCGCCGTTTCGCGTTAAACGCAGATTAAAGCTCAAAACGTGCTAGTTTTGCTACAATATAAGCATTTTCAAGCATTTTAGACGTTGAAAATCGTTCAAATGGACGCAATATTAATAAACGAATAATAAAAAATTTCGTCGTTTTATGCTGTTTTACGCGTTAAAAACGCAGATTAAAGCTCAAAACGTGCTGTTTTGCCAAAATAAGCATTTTCAAGCATTTTGTGACGCTGGAAATCGTTCCAAATAGACGCAACAAAATAAAGCGTTCAAATGTAATAAAAATTTCGTCGTTTTATGCCGTTTTACGCGTTAAAACGTATAACAAAGCTCAAAACGTGCTGTTTTGCTGCACAAGCATTTTCAAGCATTTTAGATCGTTGAAATCGTTCAACAGAAGCAATATTAACAAACGAATAACAAAAATCGTCGTTTTATGCGCTGCTCTACGCGTTAAAACGCAGATTAAAGCTCAAAACGTGCCGCCTTTGCTAAAATAAGCATTTTCACACGCTAGATCGCTGAAATCGTTCAAATAGACGCGGCCAAAAATAAAACCAATAATAAAAATTTCGTCGTTTTATGCTGTTTTACGCGTTAAAACGCAGATTAAAAGCCTGCAAAACGTGCTGTTTGCTAAAAATGCTACTTTTCGCCATTTTAGACGCTTGCAAAATCGCTCAAATAGGAACAAATATTAAATGCAAAACGAATAATAAAAATTCGTCGTTTTTATGCTGTTTTACGCGTTAAAACGCAGATTAAAGCCTTCAAAACGTGCTGTTTTGCTAAATAAGCATTTTCAAGCATTTCAGATCGTTGAAAATCGTTCAAATAGAAGCAATATTAATAAAAACGAATAATAAAAAATTCGTCGTTTTATGCCGTTTTACGCGTTAAACGCATCGCGCTTTCCCGCCGTTTTGCCGTACGCTACGCGCTTTGCATCGTTGAAATCGTTCAATGGACGCAATATTAATAAAAAACGAATAATAAAATTTCGTCGTTTTATGCTGTTTTACGCGTTAAAACGCAGACAAAGCTCAAAACGTGCTGTTTTGCTAAAAATAAGCATTTTCAAGCATTTTAGATCGTTGAAATCGTTCAAATAGATGCGAATAAATATAAAAAAACGAATAATAAAAAATTTCGTCGTTTTATGCTGTTTTACGCGTTAAAACGCAGAATAAAAGCTCAGAACGTGCTGTTTTGCTAAATAAGCATTTTCAAGCATTTTGGATCGCTGAAATCGTTGAAATAGACGCAATATTAATAAAACGAATAATAAAAATTTCGTCGTTTTATGTTGTTTTACGCGTTAAACGCAGATTAAAGCTCGTAAGCGGGCTGTTTTGCTAAAAATAAGCATTTTCAAGCATTTTAGATCGTTGAAATCGTTCAAATACGCAATATTAATAAAAACGAATAATAAAAATTCGTCGTTTTATAAAGCTGTTTTACGCGTTAAAAAACGCAGATTAAAAGCTCAAAAACGTGCTGCTTTGTTAAAATAAGCATTTTCAGCGCATTTTAGACGTTGAAATCGTTCAAATAGAAGCAATATTAATAAAACGAATAACAAAAATTCGTCGTTTTATGCTGTTTTACGCGTTAAAACGCAGATTAAAGCTCAAACGTGCTGTTTTACTCGCTAAAATAAGCATTTTCAAGCATTTTAGATCGTTGAAATCGTTCAAATAGAAGCAATATTAATAAAACGAATAATAAAAAAATCGTCGTTTTATGCTGTTTTACGCGTTAAAAACGCAGATTAAAAGCTCAAAACGTGCTGTTTTGGCGTATAAAAATAAGCATTTTCAAGCATTTTAGATCGTTGAAATCGTTCAAATGGACGCAATATTAATAAAACGAAATAATAAAATTTCGTCGTTTTTATGTTGTTTACGCAAACGCAGATTAAAGCTCAAAACGTGCTGTTTTGCTAAAATAAGTATTTTCAAGCATTTTAGATCGTTGAAATCGTTCAAATAGACGCGCAATAAAAAATAAAAAAACGAATAATAAAAATTTCCTGTCGTTTTATGCTGTTTTACGCGTTATTAAAACGCAGAATAAAGCTCAAAAACGTGCTTGTTTTGCTAAAATAAGCATTTTCAAGCATTTTAGATCGTTGAAATCGTTCAAATAGACGCAATATTAATAAAACGAATAATAAAAATTTCGTCGTTTTTATGTTGTTTTAGAAGCGTTATTAAACGCAGATTAAAGCTCAAAACGTGCTGTTTTTGCTAAAAATAAGCATTTTCAAGCATTTTAGATCGTTGAAATAGTTCAAATAGAAGCAATATTAATAAAAACGAATATCAAAAATTCGTCGTTTTATGCTGCCTTTTTACCGCTGCTAAAACGCGCGATCAAAAGCCTCAAAAACGCGCCGTTTCCTTTTACAAACAAGCAATTTTCGCCATTTGACCGCTGGAACGTGTCCAGCCAATATTAACAAAACGAATAACAAAAATCTCGTCACCTTTACGCCGTTTCACGCTGCTAAACGCAGATTAAAGCTCAAACGCTGTTTTGCTAAAATAGCATTTTCAAGCATTTTAGATCGTTGAAATCGTCTTCACAATGGACGCAATATTAATAAAACGAATAATAAATAAAAATTTCGTCGTTTTATGTTGTTTTACGCGTTAAAACGCAGATTAAAGTCAAAACGTGTGCTGTTTTGCTGTAAAATAAGTACTTTCGCCATTTTAGATCGTTGAAATCGTTCAAATAGACGCCCAATAAAAATAAAGTTCGCGAATAATAAAAATTTCGTCGTTTTATGTTGCTCTTTACCGCGTTAAAACGCGAATTCAAAACGTGCTGTTTGCTAAAATAAGCATTTTCAAGCATTTTAGATCGCTGGAAATCGTTCAAATAGAGCAATATTAATAAAAACCGAAATAATAAAAATGTTTTAATGCGTGTTAAAACGCAGATTGTGCCCAAAACGTGCTGTTTCGGCTAAAATAAGCATTTTCAAGACGCAGATCAAGCTGAAATCGTTCAACAGACGCAATGCACGTTCAAATAATAAAATTTCGTCGTTTTAGGCGCTGTTTTACGCGTTAAAACGACAAAGCTCAAAACGCTGTTTTGCTAAAATAAGTACTTTCAAAGCATTTTGATCGCTGAAATCGTTCAACAGATTTTAGCATAACAAAAAACGAATAATAAAAAAATTCGTCGTTGTTTACGCGTTAAAACGTGCGCGGCGATTAAAAAGCTCAAATGTGCTGTTTTGCTAAAATAAGCATTTTCAAGCATTTTAGATCATTGAAATCGTTCAAATAGAAGCTAATATTAATAAAAAACGAATAATAAAAATCATCGTTTTTATGCTGTTTACGCAAGTTAAACGCAGATTAAAGCTCAAAACGTGCTGTTTTGCTAAAATAAGCATTTTTCAAGCATTTTAGATCGCTTAAACGCCCAAATTCCGGACGCAATATTAATAAAAAACGAATAATAAAATTTCGTCGTTTGCGTTGCTCTTTTGCACGCGTTAAAACGCAGATTAAAAGCCTCAAAAACGCGCTGTTTTGCTAAAATAAGTATTTTCAAGCATTTTAGATCAAGCTGAAACCGTTCAAATAGACGCGTAAATAAAAAATAAAAACGAATAATAAAATTTCGTCGTTTTATGTTGCTCTTTACGCGTTAAAAACGCAGAATAAAAGCTCAAAACGTGCTGTGTTTTGCTAAAATAAGCATTTTCAAGCATTTTAGATCGCTGAAATCGATGAAATAGACGCAATATTACTAAAAAACGCGAATAATGCGTAAAATTTTGTCGTTTTTATGCTGTTTTACGCGTTAAAACGCAGATTAAAAGCTCTCAAAAACGTGCTGTTTAGCTGCTAAAATAAGCATTTTCTAAGCATTTTTCATCGCTTAAAGTTCCGCCCAAATGTACAATATTAATAAAAAACGAATAATGGGAACAAATTCGTCGTTTTATGCTGTTTTACGCGTTAAAAACGCAGATTGGGTAAAGCTCTAAAACGTGCTGTTTTTTGCTGCACAAGCATTTTCAAGCATTTAGATCGTTGAAATCGTTCAACAGAAGCTGTGGGCCATTAATAAAACGAATAATAACAAATCTTCGTCGTTTTATGCTGTTTTACGCGTTAAACGCAGATTAAAAGCTCAAAAAACGTAGCTGTTTTGTTAAAATAAGCATTTTCAAGCATTTTAGATCGTTGAAATCGTTCAAATAGACGCAATAAAATAAAACGAATAATGTAAAAAATTTCGTCGTTTATGCTGCCTACGCGTTAAAACGCAGAATAAAGCCCAAATGTGCTGTTTTGCTAAAATAAGCATTTTCAAGCATTTAGATCGCTTGTTCGTTCAAATAGACGCAATATTAATGTAAAAACGAATAATAAAAAAAATTTTCGTCGTTTTATGCTGTTTTACGCGTTAAAAAACGCAGATTAAAAGCTCAAAACGCTGTTTTGCTAAAATAATAAGTTACATTTTCGCTGCTTTGATCGTTGAAATCGTTCAAATAGAAGCAATATTAATAAAAACGCTATAACAATAAAAAAATTCGTCGTTTTATGCTGTTTTACGCGTTAAAAACGCAGATTAAAAGCTCTCAAAACGTGCTGTTTCGCTGCTAAAATAAGCATTTTTCAAGCATTTTAGATCGTTGAAATCGTCTTCGCCAAATAGACGCAATAAAAATAAAAACGAATAATAAAAAAATTTCGTCGTTTTATGTTGCTTCTACGCAAGTTAAAACGCAGTAACAAAGCTCAAAAACGTGCTGTTTTGCTAAAATAAGCATTTTCAAGCATTTTAGATCGTTGAAATCGTTCAAATAGACGCGCGAATATTAATAAAAACGAATACGGTAAAATTTCGCTCGTTTTTATGTTGTTTTACGTTAAAAAACGCAGATTAAAGCTCAAAACGTAAGCCGTTTCAAGGTAAAATAAGCATTTTCAAGCATTTTAGATCGTTGAAATCGTTCAAATTGAAGCAATATTAATAAAAAACGAATAATAAAAATTTCGTCGTTTTATGTTGTTTTACGCGTTAAAACGCAGTGATTAAAGCTCAAAAACGTGCCGTTTTGCTAAAATAAGCATTTTCTCAAGCATTTTAGATCGTTGAAATCGTTCAAATAGAAGCAATTAATAAAAACGCATCAATAAAAAAATTCGTCGTTTTATGTTGTTTTACGCGTTAAAAACGTAGATTAAAAGCTCAAAACGTGCTGTTTGCTAAAAATAAGCATTTTCAAGCATTTTAGATCAAGTTGAAATCGTTCAAATAGAAGCTAAATATTAATAAAAAAAAACGAATAATAAAAATTCGTCGCTTTGCTGTTTTACGCGCGTTAAAAACGTGCAGATTAAAGCTCAAACGTGCTGTTTCATAAAATAAGCATTTTCAAGCATTTTAGATCGTTGAAATCGTTCAAATGGACGCAATATTAATAAAAACGAATAATAAAAATTCGTCGTTTTTATGTTGGTTTTACGCGTTAAAACGCAGATTAAAGCTCAAAACGTGCTGTTTTGCTAAAATAAGCATTTTCTCAAGCATTTTGAGATCGTTGAAATCGGTCAAATAGATGCAATAAAATAAAAACGAATAAAAAAAATCCCCTCGGGGTTGTTTTTACGCGTTAAAACCCCAGATTAAAGCTCAAAACGTTGTTTTGCTAAAATAAGCATTTTCAAGCATTTTAGATCGTTAAAACCCGAAAAAGGGGCCCAAATTTAAAAAAACGAAAATAAAAATTTTTCTTTTTTATGTTGTTTTCCCAAACCCAAAAAGTCAAAACGGCTGTTTTCCCAAAAAAATTTTCAAGCTTTTTAGATCGTTGAAATCTTTCCAAAAATAAAAGAAAATAAATAAAAAAAGAATAAAAAAAAAATTCCCCGTCTTTTTTATCCCGTTTTACGAAAAAACGCAGATTAAAGCTCAAAACGTGTTTTTCCCAAAATGTACCGCTTTTTTTAGATCTTTTAAAATTCCTAAATAGACCCCCAATTAAAAATAAAAACGAATAAAAAAAATTTTGGTCTTTTTGTTTTTACCCCAAAAAACCCCGGTTGCCCAAAGGGCCGGGCAAAATAAGCATTTTCTCCCTTTTGGGGGACCCCGGAAAATCGTTCAAATAGACGCACATTAAAAAAAAACGAATAATGGAAAAACCCGTCGTTTTTGTTGTTTTACCGAAAAACGAATTTAAAGCTCAAAACGTGCTTTTTAAAATAAATTTTCAAGCTTTTTAGATCGTTGAAATCGTTCAAATAGAAGAATATTAATAAAAAACAAAAAAAATTCCGTCGTTTTGGGGTTTTACGGAAAACCCGTTTTAAAACCCCAAAAACGGCTTTTTATAAAAAAACTTTTTCCGTTTTTAGACGTTAAAATTTGTTCAAATAGACGCAAAAAAAAAAAACGAATAAAAAAAATTTCGCCTTTTTTATGTTGTTTTACGCACCGCAAAATTGCCCAAAAAGGGCCTTTTTTCCAAAAAGCAAAAGTTTTTAGATCGTTGAAATCGTTCAAAAGGGAAAATTTTAAAAAAAAACGAATAAAAAAATTTTCGTCTTTTTTATGCTGTTTTACGCGTTAAAACGCAGATTGTTAAAACGTCTGTTTGCAAAAAATAAGCATTTTCAAGCATTTTAGACGGAAATCTTTTAAAAAACGAAATAAAAAAAAAACCCCAAAAAAAAAATTTGTCGTTTTATGTTTTTACGCTTTTGGCGATTAAAGCTCAAAAGGGCCTGTTTTTAAAATAAGCATTTTAAAGCTTTTTAGATCGTTGAAACCGTTCAAAGCAAATTAATAAAAAACGAAAAAAAAACGTTTTTATTTTTTACGCGTTAAAACGCAGTTTAAAAACCCTTAAAACCCCTTTTTTGCAAAAAAAGTTTTCCCATTTTAGATCGTTAAAACTTTTCCCCAAATAGAAGCAAAATTAAAAAAAACAAAAAAAAAAATTTCGTCTTTTTTATGTTGTTTTACGCTTTAAAAAAGGGCAGTTTAAAAGCTAAAAACGTGCTTTTTTTAAAAAAAAATTTTCCCCATTTTAGACGTTGAAACCTTTTAAAAGAAATAAATAAAAAAAACGAATAAAAAATTGCCTTTTATGCGGTTTTACGCTTAAAACGCAGATTAAAGCTCAAAACGTCCCGTTTTGCAAAAATAAGATTTTCGCATTTTAGATCGTTAAAACCGTTCAAATAAAAGCAATATTAATAAAAACAATAAAAAATTTTTCTGCCGTTTTTATGTTTTTACGCTTAAAACGCGATTAAAGCTAAAAGGGCTGTTTGGGTTAAAATAAGATTTTAAAGAAGGACCGTTGAAATCTTCCCAAATGGACGCAATTTTAAATAAAACGAATAAAAAAAAATTTGTCGTTTTTATGCTGTTTTACGCTTTAAAAACGCAGTTTAAAAAGCTAAAAACGTGCTGTTTTGCTAAAAAACTTTTTAAGCATTTTAGATCGTTAAACCTTCAAATAAAAGCAAAAAAAAAAAAACGAATAAAAAAAAAATTCCGTTTTTGTTTTAGGGTTTTAAAAAGGGGGGGTTTTGGCCCAAAGGCTGTTTTGCTAAAATGTATTTTTCAAGCATTTTAGATCGTTAAAATCGCCCAAATAGAGGGGACAAAAAAAAACAAATTTTTTTAAAATTCGTCGTTTTATCCCGTTTTACCCCAAACCCCAAAATTTGGTTAAAAACGTGCGGGTTTTTAAAAAATTTAAGCATTTTCAAGCTTTTTTAGATCGTTGAAATCGTTCAAAGAAAATTTAAAAAAACAAATTAAAAAAAATTTTCGTCTTTTTTATGTTGTTTTACGCTTTAAAAACGCAGATTAAACCCTTTCCAAAAACGCTTTTTTTCCCAAAAAATAAGCATTTTCAAGCAGATCGTTGAAATCGTTCAAAACCCAAATTTAAAAAAAAAAAGGGAAAAAAAAAAAATTCGTCGTTTTATGCTGTTTTACGGTTAAAACGCAGATTAAACCCTCAAAACGTGCTGTTTTGCTAAAATAAGCATTTTCAAGCATTTTAGATCGTTGAAACGTTCAAATAGACGCAATATTAATAAAAACGAATAATAAAATTCGTCGTTTTATGCTGTTTTACGCGTTAAAACGCAGATTAAAGCTCAAACGGCTGTTTTGCAAAATAAGCATTTTCAAGCATTTTAGATTGTTGAAATCCTTCAAATAGAAGCAATTGATAATAAAAAAACGAATAATAAAATTCGTCATTTTATAAGCGTTTACGCGTTAAAACGCAGATTAAAGCTCAAAACGTGCTTTCGTTTTGCTAAAAAGTCGCGCATTTTCAAGCATTTTAGATCGTTGAAATCGCCTCAACAGACGCAATATTACAAAACGAATAATAAAAATTTCGTCGTTTCCTTTATGCTGCTGTACGCTAAAAACGCAGAATAAAGCCTAAAACGCGCTGTTCATAAATAAGCATTTTCAAGCAATTTAGATAGCTGGAAATCGTTCAAATAGAAGCAATATTTAATAAAACGAATAATAAAAATCTGGTCGTTTTTATGCTGTTTTACGCGTTAAACGCAGGATTAAAGTTCAAAACGTGGTTGTTTTGCTAAAATAAGTGATTTCAGCGCATTTTAGGATCGTTGAAATCGATCAAATAGACGCACAAAAATAAAACGAATAATAAAATTTCGTCGTTTTATAAGCTGTTTTACGCGTTAAAACGCAGGATTAAAGCTCAAAATGTGCTGTTTTGCTAAAATAAGCATTTTCAAGCATTTTAGATCGTTGAAATCGTTCAAATAGAAGCAATATTAATAAAACGAATAATAAAAATTCGTCGTTTTGTTGTTTTACGCTAAAACGATTAAAGTTTTTCCAAAACGTGCTGTTTTGCTAAAATAAGTACTTTTCAAGCATTTTAGATCGTTGAAATCGTTCAAAGTATACTTAACAAAAATAAAAACGAATAATAAAAATTCTTTGTCGTTTTTATGCTGTTTTACGCGTTAAAACGCAGATTAAAGCCCAAAACGTGCTGTTTTGCTAAAATAAGCATTTTCAAGCATTTTAGACGTTGAAATCGTTCAAATAGAAGCAATATTAATAAAAACGAATAGCCAAAAATTCGCTCGATTTTATGCTGTTTTACGCGTTAAAACGTGACGAAGCCTGCGCAGCCGTTTTGCTAAAAATAAGCATTTTCAAGCATTTTGATCGTTGAAATCGTTCAAATAGACGCATTAATAAAAAACGAATAATAAAAAATTGCCGTTTTATGTTGTTTTACGCGTTAAAACGCAGATTAAAGCTCAAAACGTGTTGTTTGCTAAAATAAGATTTCGCCACTAGATCGTTGAAATCGTTCAAATAGAAGCAATATTAATAAAAAACGAAAATAAAATTTCGTCGTTTTGAGGCGCTGTTTTACGCGGTGTTAAATGATAAAAGCCTCAAACGTGCGTTGTTTTGTTAAAATAAGCATTTTTCAAGTATTTTAGATCGCTGGTAACCGTTCAAATAGAAGCCACATATTTAAAACAAATAATAAAAAAATCGTCGTTTTATGCTGTTTTACGTTAAAACGCGGTGATTAAAAGCTCAAAACGCGCTGTTTTTGCCGCTAAATAAGCATTTTCAGGCATTTTAGATGGTTGGAAATCGTTTAAATAGATGCAATATTACTAAAACGAATATCAAAATTTAGTCGTTTTATAAGCGAGCTTTTATAAAAACGCATTTAAAAGCTCAAAAACGTGCTGTTTGCTAAAATAAGCATTTTCAAGCATTTTAGATCGTTGAAATCGTGTTCACGGAAATAGACGCAATATTAATAAAAAACGAATAATAAAAATTTCGTCGTTTATATGCTGTTTTTACGTTAAAACGCAGGATTAAAGCTCAAAACGTGCGGTTTTGCGAAATAAGTATATTTTCAAGCATTTTAGATCAAGCTGAAATGTCTCTTCAAATAGGTTAATATTAATAAAAACGAATACCAAAAAATCTTCGTCGTTTTATGCTGTTCTTACGCTAAAACGCAGATTAAAGCTCAAAAACGTGCTGTTTTGCTAAAATAATCATTTTCAAGCATTTTTATAAAATAATCATTTCGCGCATTTTAGATCGTTGAAATCGTTCAAATAGACGCAATATTAATAAAAAAACGAATAATGTACCCGTCGTTTTATGCTGTTTACGCGTTAAAACGCAGATTAAAAGCTCAAAAACGTGTTGTTTTGCTAAAATAAGCATTTTCAAGCATTTTAGACGTTGAAATCGTTCAAATAGACGCGGCTATTAATAAAAAACGAATACACTTTGCTGCTTTTTGCTGTTTTACGCGTTAAAACGCAGATTAAAGCCTTCAAACGTGCCGTTTTGCTAAAATAAGCATTTTCAAGCATTTTAGATCGCTGAAATCGTTCAAAATAGACGCGCACATTAATAAAAAAACGAATACTAAAAATTTCGTCGTTTTTATGCTGTTTTACGTTAAACGCAGATTAAAGCTCAAAATGTGCTGTTTTGCTAAAATAAGCATTTTCAAGCATTTTAGATCGTTGAAATCGTTCAAATAGAAGCTAATACGACGAAAAACCGCGAGCCAATAAAAATTCGCCGTTTTTATGCTGTCGGCCGCGTTAAAACACAGATTAAAGCTCAAAACGTGCTGTTTTGCTAAAATAATCATTTTCAAGCATTTTAGATCGTTGAAATCGTTCAAATAGACGCAAATATTAATAAAAAACGAATAAAATTTCGTCGTTTTTGCGCGAAAGTTCTGGCGCGTTAAACGCAGATAAAAGCTCAAAACGTGCTGTTTTGCTAAAATAAGCATTTTCAAGCATTTTAGATCTTTTGAAATCGTTCAAATAGAAGCAATATTATTAAAAAACGAATAATAAAAAATTCGTCGTTTTTATGCTGTTTTACGCGTTAAACGCAGATTAATGCCTCAAAAACGTGGTGTTTTGCTAAAATAACGTTTCAAGCATTTTAGATCGTTGAAATCGTTCAAATAGACGCGCGCAATATTAAGCCAGTAAAAACGAATACCTTTCTAATGTTTTATGTTATTTTTACGCGTTAAAACGCAGATTAAAAGCCTCAAACGTGCTGTTTTGCTAAAATAAGTATTTTCTACATTTTAGATCGTTGAAATCGTTCAAATAGATAATAATATTACTAAAAACGAATAATAAAAATTCCCTGCCGTTTTTATGTTGCTGTTTTACGCGTTAAAACGCAGATTAAAGCTCAAACGTGCTGTTTTATAAAAATAAGCATTTTCAAGCATTTTAGATCGTTGAAATCGTTCAATAGAAGTACATTAATAAAAACGAATAATATGTACCCGTCGTTTTTATGCTGTTTTACGCGTTAAAACGCAGATTAAAGCTCAAACGTGTTGCTGTTTTATTAAAATAACTTTCATTTTCAAGCATTTTGCTAAATAATCTATTTTCAAGTATCAGACTGTTGAAATCGTTCAACAGACGCAATATTAATAAAAAACGAATAATAAAAAAATTCACCGCTTTTATGCTGTTTTACGCGTTAAAACGCTATGATTAAAGCTCAAAACGTGCTGTTTTGCTAAAAATAAGCATTTCAAGCATTTTAGATCGCTGAAAATCGTTCAAATAGACGCAATATTAATAAAAACGAATAATAAAAATCTTCGTCGTTTTGCTGTTTAACGCGCTAAAACGCGGCGATTAAAGCCCAAGACGTGCTGTTTTGCTAAATAAGTATTTTTTCAAGCATTTTAGATCGTTGGAAATCGTTCAAATAGGACGTAATATTAATAAAAAACGAATATCAAAAATTCCTCTGTCGTTTTTATGTTAGTCTTACGCGTTAAAATGCAGATTAAAGCTCAAAATCGCGCTGTTTTGCTAAAAATAAGCATTTTCAAGATTTTAGATCGTTGAACCGTTCAAATCGGTACAATATTAA
The DNA here is from genome assembly GCF_025399875.1 of Dalotia coriaria. Classification (NCBI taxonomy): domain Eukaryota; kingdom Metazoa; phylum Arthropoda; class Insecta; order Coleoptera; family Staphylinidae; genus Dalotia; species Dalotia coriaria. The sequence goes on along the minus strand of NW_027046537.1, from coordinate 542 downwards.
TAAAAAACGAATAATAAAAATTCGTCGTTTTGATGCTGTTTTACGCGTTAAAACGCAGATTAAAAGCTCAAAACGTGCGCTGTTTTGGCTAAAATAAGCATTTTCAAGCATTTGCATCGTTGAAATCGTTCAAATCGAAGCAATATTAATAAAACGAATAATAAAAAATCTGTCGTTTTATGCTGTTTACGTTAAACGCAGATTAAAGCTCAAACGTGCTGTTTTTGCTAAAATAATCTCATTTTCAAGCATTTTAGATCGTTGAAATCGTTCAAATAGGAGCAATATTAATAAATAATAATAAAAAATTCGTCGTTTTATGCTGTTTTACGCGTTAAAACGCAGATTAAAGCTCAGAATCGTATTGTTTGCTAAAATAATCATTTTCAGCATTTTAAGCAAATAATCATTTTCCAGCATTTTAGATCGTTGAAATTGTTCAAATAGACGCAATATTAAAAACGAATAATAAAAAAAATTCGTCGTTTTATGCTGTTTTACGCGGTCAAACGCAGATTAAAAGCTCAAACGCGTGCTGTTTG
>NW_027046536.1:0-23755 GCF_025399875.1 Dalotia coriaria | reverse complement strand
CACGTTTTTATTTTTTTTTTTTTAAAACTAAAACTTAAAAGCATTTTAAAAAACCCGTTTTATTAATTGCTTTTTAAAAAACAACATAAAAAGGAAATTTTTTATTTTTTAAAAAAGCCTTTTAAAATTTAACGTTAAAAAATCGAAAACTTTTTTTAAAAACAGATTTTTTTTTTTTTTTTTGCTAAAACCCCAAAAACAAAATTTTTTTTCTTTTTTTAAAGGTTTTTTGGAAAAACGAAAATTTAAAAATTTTTTTAAAAAAGCCTTTTGACTTTTTTCCGTTTTAAGCTAAAAAAATAAAACGACGTTTTTTTATTTTTTTTTTATTTTACGCTATTTGAAATTTAAATCTAAAATTAAAATGCTTTTTTTTAAAAAAACAACGTTTGGTTTTTAAGGGTTTTTAAGGTAAAACGGAGTTTTTATTTTCTTTTTTAAAAAGTTTTAACGAAAATTAAAAATTTTTTAAAAATTTTAAATTTTTAAAAACCACTTTTTAGTTTTAATTGCTTTTAACGCGTCAGCTAAAAGCTTTTAAAATTTTAGGTTTTTTTAAATAGTTTAATTTTACGTTTAAAAAAGTTAAAATCTTTTTGAAAAACCCCTTTACAACGCGTTTTAAGCTAAAACCTAAAAAGCAAAAAATTTTTAACTTTTATTAATATTTTTTTTAAATTTCCTTTAAAAAATTTAAAATTTTATTTTGAAAAACCCCTTTTTACAATTGGGTTTTTAACGCGTAAAACTAAAACACAATTTTTTTAGTTTTTATTTTTTTATTTGCATTAACGATTAAAATTTTATTTGAAAAAACCCCTTTTTTAGCAACCTGGTTTTAACGCTTTAAAAGAAAAACAAAAATTTTTTTTATTATTTTTTTTTTTAACGCTTGATCTAAGTTAAAATGCTTTTTTAAAAACACTTTTGGTTTCCCCTTTTTTAACGCGTAAAACAGAATAAAACGACAAAATTTTTATTATTCTTTTTTATTAATATTGCTCTATTTGAACGATTTCAACGATCAAAATGCTTGAAAATTTTAAAGAAAAAAGGTTTTTTTTTTTTTAACCAAAAAAACAAAAAAATTTTTTTTTTTTATTTTTTTTAAACCAAAAAAAGTTAAAATGTTATTTAGCAAAACACCCGTTTTGAGCTTTAATCTCGTTTTGGGGAAAAAACCAAAAACGACGAATTTTTATTATTCGTTTTTTTTTAATATTTTCTTTAAATTTCCAAAAATTTGAAAATGTTTTTTTTTAGCAAAAAATTTGAGCTTTTAATCTGCTTTTTAACGCGTAAAACAATAAAACGACGATTTTTTTTATTATTCGTTTTTTATTAATATTGCTTCTATTTGAAATTTCAACGATCAAAATGCTTGAAAATGTTTTTTTGCAAACACACTTTTTGAGCTTTTAATCTGCTTTTTAAACGTAAAACTAAAACGACGAATTTTTTTTATTTTTTTTTTTTTTTGTTTTATTTGAAATTCAACGATCTAAAATTTGAAAATGCTTTTGGCAAAACACACGTTTTAAAAATTTTTCCGTTTTAACGCGTAAAACAGCTTTTAAAAAAAATTTTTTTATTCGTTTTTTTTAATATCTAAAATGCTTAAAATGCATTTTAGCAAACAGCACTTTTTGAGCTTTAATCTGCTTTTTTAACGCGTAAAACACAAAAAAACGACGTTTTTTTATTATTCGTTTTTTTTAAATTTTATTTAAAATTTAAATAAAAAATTTGAAAAGTTTTTTAAAAAACCCCTTTTATTTTTCGGTTTTTAACGCGTAAAACAAAAAACAAAATTTTTTAATTTTTTTTTAAAATTTTTTCTTTAAGTTAAGTAAAATGTTTTTGAAAAGTTTTTTAGCAAAACCCGTTTTATTTTTAACCTTTTTAACGCGAAAAAAAAAAAAACGTTTTTATTATTGTTTTATTAAAATGTCTATTTGAAGATTTAACACAAAATTTGAAAATTTTTTTAAAAAAAAATTTTAAAATTTTTTTCCTTTTTTATAAAAGCTTTTTTTTCCCGCTTTTTTTTTTGGGCCTTTTAAACTTTAACTTTTAAAGCGAAAAGTTTTTTTAAAAAAAATTTTGACTTTAATTTTTTAAAAAAAAGATAAAACGACAAATTTTTAATTTTTGTTTTTTAAAACCCTTTTTAAACTTTAACTTTTAAAACCTTAAAAACTTTTTTAAAAACAGATTTTAGTTTATTTGCTTTTTTAAGGGAAAAAAACAACTAAAACGAAAAAATTTTTTATTTTTTTAAGCCTTTTAAACTTTAAAAAATTTTTAAAAGCAGAAAACACGGGGTTTTTTTTTTAAAAAAAAGTAAAACCCTTTTTTAACTTTTTTATTAAATTGCTTTTTGAACGATTTAACTTAAAAATGCTTAAAACTTAAGCAAAAAGGGGTTTTTTTTTTAATTCTTTTTTTAAGCGTAAAAAGATAAAACGACTTTTTTTTTTAATTTTTTTTTTAAATTTAACTTTTTTTAACGTTTAACGCTAAAAGCTTAAAAATTTTTTTTTAAAAAACCGTTTTAAATTGCTTTTAAGGGTAAAACACAAAAACCCGAAATTTTTATTTTGAAAAATTTTTTTTAACTTTTTAACGTTAAAAGTTTTAAAAACTTTTAAAAAAACCCTTTTTATTTAATCCGGGTTTTAAGGGTAAAACGAAAAAGCTTTTAATTTTTCTTTTTAAAAGCTTTATTTAACTTTACCAAAAGCTTAAAACATTTTAAAAAACCCGTTTTATTTTTAAATCCTTTAAACCCTAAAACAACAAAAAAACGAAATTTTTTTTAACGTTTTATTAATTTGCGTTTTTAACGTTTAACACAAAAAGCAAAAATGTTATTTTGTTAAAATTTCTTTAAACGTTTCGCAAAAAAAAAAGTTTTTTTTTAAGGTTTTTTAAATTTGGTTTTGAAAAAAAAAAATTTTTTTTTTTAAAAAACCCTTTTAAATTTTAAAACCCTTTTAATAAAAAAAATAAAAAAATTTTTTTTTTTATTTTGCTTTAGGGAACGTTTTAAGAAAAAATTTAAAATCTTTTTTAAAAAAGCCTTTTGACTTTTTTTTTTAAGCAAAAAGTTTTTAAAAAAAGATTTTTTTTTTTTTTTTAAATTTTGCTTTTTTTAACGACGATTTAAAATCAAAATGCTTATTTTTAAAAAACACACGGGGGTTTTTAATTGCTTTTGCAAAACACATAAAAGCAATTTTTTTAACGATAAAAATTTTTTTTGGGTTTTAAACCTTTTTGAAAATGGTTTTGATTTTATTGGTTTTAACGCGTAAAAAGCTAAAAATTTTTTAATTTTTTATTATTTTTTTTTTTGCATTTAACGTTTAAAAAAGTTAAAAAATGTTTTTTTGAAAAACCCCTTTTTTAGCAACGCGTTTTAACGCGTAAAAAGCAAAAACCCCCAAAAATTTTATTATTCGTTTTTATTAATATTGCGTCTTTTGAACGATTTCAACGATCTAAAATCCTTGAAAATGCTTATTTTGCAAAACAGCACGTTTTGAGTTTTATTCTGCGTTTTAACGCGTAAAACAGCATAAAAACGACGAAATTTTTATTATTCCTTTTTATTTTTATTGCGTCTATTTGAACGATTTCAAGCGATCTAAAATGCTTGAAAATGCTTATTTTGCAAAACAGCACTTTGTAGAGCTTTTAATCTGCGTTTTAACGCGTAAACACATAAAACGACGAATTTTTATTATTCGTTTTATTAATATTGCGTCTATTTGAACGTTTCAACGATCTAAAATGCTTGAAAATGCTTATTTTAGCAAAATAGCACGTTTTGAGTTTAATCTGCGTTTTAACGCGTAAAAAACAAAACGACGAATTTTTTATTATTCGTTTTTATAATTGCTTCTATTTGAACGATTTCAACGATCTAAAATGCTTGAAAATGCTTATTTTAGCAAAACAGCACGTTTTGAGCTTTAATCTGCGTTTTTAACGCGTAAAACAGCATAAAAACCACGAAATTTTTATTATTCGTTTTTTTTAAAATTTTGTTTTTTAACACAACGTTAAAAAAGTTTAAAAATGCTTTTTTAAAAAGAAAAAAAATTTTTTTTTTTTTTTTTAAAAACCTTAAAAAACAAAATTTTTAATTTTTCTTTTTTAAATTTTCCCTTTTTTAAAACATTTCCCCCAAAAATGGAAAATTTTTTAAGCAAAACAATTTTTACTTTTTTGGGGTTTGCAAAACAAAAAAAACGACAAAATTTTAAATTTTTTTTTTAAAAGCTTTATTTAACTTTCCGTTAAAAAGCAAAAAAATTTTTTTTAAAACACAATTTTTTTTCTTTTTTTTTTTAAAAAAAAAAAAACAGTTTAAAATTTTTTTTTAAAATTCCATTTAAACTTTAACGTTTTTGCGAAAAGCTTTTTTTAAAACAAACGTTTTGGTTTTAATTGCTTTTAAACCCCCAAAACACTAAAAAAAATTTTATTTTTTTTAAAAGCTTTATTTAACTTTTAACGCTAAAACTTAAAATGCATTTTAAAAACCCTTTTTTGAGTTTTAAATTGCTTTAACCTAAAAAAAATGCTTTTTTTAATTTTTTTTTTAAATTTGCTTTTTTTTAACGTTTTAAAACAAAATTTAAAATTTTTTTTTAAAAACCCTTTTTTGACTTTAACTTTTTTAAGCAAAAAAAGCATAAAACGCGAAATTTTTATTTTCTTTTTTAAAAAAAATTTTTTTTAAGGGGATTTAAACTAAAATTTAAAATCTTTTTTTGAAAACCACTTTTAGTTTTAATTTTTTTTTTAAAAAAAAAAAAAATTTTTTTTTTTATTTTTTTTTATTGGGTTTTTTAAACTTTAACGTTTAAAAAAGTTAAAATTTATTTTAAAAAACCCGGATTTTTAGCTTTTAACGCAAAAAAAAGCTAAAAAAAAAAATTTTTTTTTTTTTTTATTTGCATTTAACGTTTAAAAATGTTAAAAATGTTTTTTGAAAAACCCCTTTTTAGCAACGCGTTTTTAAAAAAAAAAAAAAGAAAAAAAATTGTTTTTTTTAATATTTGCTCATTTGAAAAATTTAAACGATCAAAAATGCTTGAAAATGCTTATTTTGAAAACAGCACTTTTTGAGCTTTAACTGCTTTTAACGCGTAAACAAAAAAAAGGGAAATTTTTATTATTTTTTTTTTAATATTGTTTATTTGAAAAATTTAAACGATCTTGAAAATGTTATTTTAGCAAAACGCACGTTTTGAGCTTTAATCTCTTTTTAAACGCGTAAAACAGCAAAAAAAACGAAAATTTTTTTTTATTTTTTTATTTATTCGCATTTAACGATTCCAACGTCTAAAATGCTTGAAAATGCTTATTTTAGCAAAATAGCGTTTTGAAGGTTTAATCTGCGTTTTAACGCGTAAAAAGCATAAAACGACGAATTTTATTATTCGTTTTTTATTAATATTGCTTCTATTTGAACGATTTCAGCGATCTAAAATGCTTGAAAATGCTTATTTTAGCAAAACAACGTTTTGAGCTTTAATCTGCGTTTTAACGCGTAAACAGCATAAAACCACGAAATTTTTATTATTCGTTTTTTTTGCAGTAATATTGCGTCTATTTGAACGATTTCAACGATCCTAAATGCTTGAAAATGCTTATTTTAGCAAAACAGCACGTTTTGAGCTTTAATCTGGAGTTTTTAACGCGTAAAACAGCATAAAACGACGAAATTTTTATTATTCGTTTTATTAATATTGCTTCTATTTGAACAATTTCAACGATCTAAAATGCTTGAAAATGCTTATTTTAGCAAAACAGCACGTTTTGAGCTTTAATCTGCGTTTTAACGCGTAAAACAGCATAAAAACGACGAATTTTTATTATTCGTTTTTATTAATATTGCGTCTATTTGAACGATTTCAACGATCTAAATGCTTGAAAATGCTTATTTTAGCGAAACAGCACGTTTTGAGCTTTTAATCTGCGTTTAACGCGTAAAAACAGCATAAAACGACGAATTTTTATTATTGGTTTTATTAATATTGCTTCTATTTGAACTATTTCAACGATCTAAAATGCTTGAAAATGCCGCGCAGCAAAGCATTTTGAGCTTTAATCTGCGTTTTTAACGCGTAAACAGCATAAAATGACGAATTTTTTTATTATTCGTTTTTTTTATTAATATTGCTTCTATTTGAACGATTTCAACGATCTAAATGCTTGAAAATGCTTATTTTAGCAAAACAGCACGTTTTGAGCTTTAATCTTACGTTTTAACATAAAACAGCATAAAACGACGAGAATTTTTATTATTCGTTTTTTATTAATATTGCTTCTATTTGAACAATTTCAACGATCTAAAATGCTTGAAAATGCTTATTTTAGCAAAACAGCAGCGTTTTGAGCTTTTAATCTGCGTTTTAACGCGTAAAACAGCATAAAACGACGGAAATTTTTATTATTCGTTTTTTTAATATTGCGTCTATTTGAACGATTTCAACGATCTAAAATGCTTGAAAATGATTATTTTAGCAAAACAGCACGTTCTGAGCTTTTAATCTACGTTTTAACGCGTAAAACAGCATAAAAAGACGAATTTTTATTATTGTTTTTATTAATATTGCTTCTATTCGAACAATTTCAACGATCTAAAATGCTTGAAAATGCTTATTTTAGCAAAACAGCACGTTTTGAACTTTAATCTGCGTTTTAACGCGTAAAACAGCATAAAACGACAAATTTTTATTATTCGTTTTTTATTAATATTGCGTCTATTTGAACGATTTCAACGATCTAAAAGGCTTGAAAATGCTTATTTTCGCAAAACAGCACGTTTTGAGCTTTTAATCTGCGTTTTAACGCGTAAAACAGCATAAAACGACGAATTTTTTATTATTCGTTTTATTAATATTGCTTCTATTTGAACGATTTCAACGATCTAAAATGCTTGAAAATGTTATTTTAGCAAAACAGCACGTTTTGAGCTTTAATCTGCGTTTTAACGCGTAAAACAGCATAAAAACGACGAATTTTTATTATTCGTTTTTATTAATATTGCGTTCTATTTGAACGTTTCAACGATCTAAAATGCTTGAAAAAAGCTTATTTTAGCAAAACAGCAGTTTTGAGCTTTAATCTGCGATTTAACGCGTAAAACAGCATAAAAACGACGAATTTTTTATTATTTGTTTTTTATTAATATTGCTTCTATTTGAACGATTTCAACGATCTAAAATGCTTGAAAATGCTTATTTTAGCAAACAGCACGTTTTGAGCTTTTAATCTGCGTTTTAACGCGTAAAACAGCATAAAACGACGAAATTTTTATTATTCGTTTTTATTAATATTGCTTCTATTTGAACGATTTCAACGATCTAAAATGCTTGAAAATGCTTATTTTAGCAAAACAGCACGTTTTGAGCTTTAATCTGCGTTTAACGCGTAAAACAGCATAAAAAGGACAAATTTTTTTATTATTCGTTTTTATTAATATTACTTCTATTTGAACGTTTTCCCAACGATCTAAAATGCTTGAAAATGCTTATTTTAGCAAAACAGTACGTTTTGAGCTTTAATCTGCGTTTTAACGCGTTAAACAGCATAAAAACGACGAATTTTTATTATTCGTTTTTATTAATATTGCTTCTATTTGAACGATTTCAACGATCTAAAAGGGCTAAAAATGCTTATTTTAGCAAAACAGCACGTTTTGAGCTTTAATCTGCGTTTTACACGTAAAACAGCATAAAAACGACGAAATTTTATTATTCGTTTTTATTAATATTGCTCCTATTTGAACGATTTCAACGATCTAAAATGTTTGAAAATGATTATTTTAGCAAAACAGCACGTTTTGAGCTTTAATCTGCGTTTTAACACGTAAAACAGCATAAAACGACGAATTTTTATTATTCGTTTTTTAATATTGCTTCTATTTGAACGATTTCAACGATCTAAAATGCTTGAAAATGCTTATTTTAGCAAAACAGCACGTTTTGAGTTTTTAATCTGCGTTTTAACGCGTAAAACAGCATAAAATCGACAAAATTTTTTATTATTCGTTTTTATTAATATTGCGTCTATTTGAACGATTTCAACGATCTAAAATGCTTGAAAATGCTTATTTTAGCAAAACAACGTTTTGAGCTTTAATCTGCGTTTAACGCTAAAACAGCATAAAAACGACAAATTTTTTTATTATTCGTTTTTTTAATATTTGCTTCTATTTGAACGATTTCAACGATCTAAAATGTTTTGAAAATGCTTATTTTAGCAAAAACAGCACGTTTTGAGCTTTTTAATCTGCGTTTTAACGCGAAAAACCTAAAACGACGAAATTTTTATTATTCGTTTTATTAATATTGCGTCTTTTTCGAACGATTTCAACGATCAAAATGCTTAAAAATGATTATTTTAGAAAAAACGCAGTTTTGAGTTTAATCGCTTTTTTAACGCGTAAACAGCATATAAACGACAAAATTTTATTATTCGTTTTTATTAATATTACTTCTATTTGAACGATTTCAACAATCTAAAATGCTTGAAAATGCTTATTTTAGCAAAACAGCACGTTTTGTGCTTTAATCTGCGTTTTAACGCGTAAAAACTTGTAAAACGACGAAATTTTTATTATTCGTTTTTTATTAATATTGCGTCTATTTGAACGATTTCGTCTAAAATGCTTGAAAATGCTTATTTTTAGCAAACAGCGTTTTGAGCTTTATTCTGCGTTTAACGCGTAAAACAGCATAAAACGACGAAATTTTTGTTATTCGTTTTTTATTTTGAGTTGCGTCTATTTGGATATTAGTTTCCCACGATCTAAAAATGCTTGAAAATGCTTATTTTAGCAAAACAGCACGTTTGAGCTTTAATCTGCGTTTTAACGCGTATAACAGCATAAAACGACAAATTTACGTATTCGTTTTTATTAATATTGCTTCTATTTGAATTGATTTCAGCGATCTAAAATGTGAAAATGCTTATTTTATAAAACAGCACGTTTTGCAAGCTTTAATCTGCGTTTTAACGCGTGAAACAGCATAAAACGACGAAATTTTTATTATTCGTTTTTATTAATATTGCGTCTATGTGAACGATTTCAACGATCTAAAATGCTTGAAAATGCTTATTTTAGCAAAACAGCACGTTTTGAGCTTTAATCTACGTTTTTATCGCGTAAAACAGCATAAAAATGACAATTTTTTATTATTCGTTTTATTAATATTGCTTCTATTTAAACGATTTCAACGATCTAAAATGCTTGAGAAAATGCTTATTTTAGCAAAACAGCGTTTTGAGCTTTAATCTCCGTTTTAACGCGTAAAGCAGCATAAAACGACAGAAATTTTTATTATTCGTTTTTTATTAATAATGCTTCTATTTGAATGATTTCAACGATCTAAAATGCTTGAAAATGCTTATTTTAGCAAATCAACGTTTTGAGCTTTAATCTGCGTTTTTACGCGTAAACAACATAAAAACGACGAATTTTTTATTATTTGATTTTTATTAATATTGCGTCTATTTCAACATTCAACGATCTAAAATGCTTAAAAAATACTTATTTTAGCAAACAGCACGTTTTGAGGGTTTAATCAGCAGATTTTAACGCGTAAACAACATAAAACGACGAAATTTTTTATTATTCGTTTTTTATTAATATTGCGATCTATTTGAACGATTTCAACGATCTAAAATGCTTGAAAATGCTTATTTTAGCAAAACAGCACGTTTTGAGCTTTAATCTGGTTTTAACGCGTAAAAGAACAACATAAAAACGACGAATTTACATTATTCGTTTTTATTAATATTACTTCTATTTGAACGATTTCAACGATCTAAAATGCTTGAAAATGCTTATTTTAGCAAAACAGCACGTTTTGAGCTTTAATCTGCGTTTTAACGCGTAAAACAACATAAAACGACGAAATTTTTATTATTCGTTTTTATTAATATTGCATCTATTGAACGATTTCAACGATCTAAAATGCTTGAAAATGCTTATTTTTAGCAAAGGCAGCACGTTTGAGCTTTATTCGTTTAACGCGTAAACAGCATAAAACGACGAATTTTTATTATTCGTTTTTTTTTATTAATTTTGCGTCTATTTGAACGATTTCAAAGATCTAAAATGCTTGAAAATGCTTATTTTAGCAAAACAGCACGTTTTGAGCTTTAATCTGCGTTTTAACGCGTAAAACAGCATAAAAACGACGGGGATTTTTATTATTTCGTTTTTTAGTAATATTGCTTCTATTTGAACGGTTCAACGATCTAAAATGCTTGAAAATGCTTATTTTAGCAAAACAGCGTTTGAGCTTTATTCTGCGTTTAACGCGTAAAGAGCAACATAAAACGACAGAAATTTTTATTATTCGTTTTTTTTTATTAATGTGCACGTCTATTTGGACAGTTTCAGCGATCTAAAATGGCGAGAAAGTATTTATTTTAGCAAAACAGCGTTTTGAGCTTTAATCTGCCTTTTAACGCGCGTAAAACAGCATAAAAATGACGAAGATTTTTTATTATTCGTTTTTATTAATATTGCGTCTATTTGAACGATTTCAACGATCTAAAATGCTTGAAAATGCTTATTTTAGCAAAACAGCATTTTTTTGAGTTTTTAAATTTCTGCGTTTTAACGCGTAAAACAGCATAAAAACGACGTTTTTTTTCGTTTTTATTAATATTGCTTCTATTTGAACGATTTCAACAATCTAAAATGCTTGAAAATGCTTATTTTAGAAAAACGCGTTTTGAGTTTTTAATCTGCTTTTTAACGCGTAAAACAGCATAAAACGACAAATTTTTTTTTTTTTGTTATTTGTTTTTTTTTATTATTGCGTCTATTTCAACGATTTAAAACGATCTAAAATGGAAAATGCTTATTTTAGCAAACAGCACGTTTTGAGGTTTAATCACCCGTTTTAACGCGTAAACACATAAAACACGAAATTTTTATTTTTTCGTTTTTTTTTTTACCGTCTATTTTGAACGATTTAAACCGTCTAAAATGCTTGAAAATGCTTATTTTAGCAAAACAGCGCGTTTTGAGTTTTTAATCTGCGTTTTAACGCGTAAAACACATAAAACGACGAATTTTTATTATTCGTTTTTTTTAAATTTGCTTCTATTTGAACGATTTCAACGATCTAAAATGCTGAAAATGCTTATTTTAAAACAGACGTTTTGAGCTTTAATCTGCGTTTTAACGCGTAAAACACATAAAACGACGTTTTTATTATTCTTTTTTATTAAATGTTTCTATTTGAACGTTTCAACGATCTAAAATGCTTGAAAATGCTTATTTTAGCAAAACAGCACGTTTTTGAGCTTTATTCTGCGTTTTAACGCGTAAAACAGCATAAAACGACGAAATTTTTTATTATTCGTTTTTTATTAATATTGCGTCTATTTGAACGATTTCAACGATCTAAAATGTTTGAAAATGCTTATTTTGCAAAACAGCACGTTTTGAGCTTTGAAATTGCCTTTAAAGCGTAAAACAGCATAAAATAGAATTTTATTATTCTTTTTTATTAAATATTATTTAAACGATTTCAACGTCTAAAATGCTTGAAAATGCTTATTTAACAAAACAGCACGTTTTGAGTTTAATCTCGTTTTAACGCGAAAACACATAAAACGACGAAATTTTATTATTCGTTTTTATTAATATTCTTTATTTAAACGATTTCAACGATCAAAATGCTGATAATGCTTATTTAAGCAAAACAGCAGTTTCGAGCTTTTAATCTGCTTTTTAACCGTAAAACGCATAAAACACAAATAAAATTATTCGTTTTTATTAATTTGCTTCTATTTGAACGATTTCAACGATCTAAAAGCTTGAAAATGCTTTTTTAGCAAAAACAGCACTTTTTGAGTTTTTAATCTGGGGTTTTAACGCGTAAAACAGCATAAAAACGACGAATTTTATTATTCGTTTTTATTAATATTGCTTCTATTTAAACGATTTCAACGATCTAAAAATTATTTTAGCAAAACACCCGTTTTGAGTTTTTAATCTGCTTTTTAACGCGTAAAACAGCATAAAAACGACAAATTTTTTTATTATTTGTTTTTATTAATATTGCGTCTATTTGAACGATTTCAACGATCTAAAATGCTTGAAAATGCTTATTTTAGAAAACAGCACGTTTGGGGCTTATTCTGCGTTTAACGCGTAAAACAGCATAAAAACGACAAAATTTTTTTATTGTTCGTTTTTATTAATATTGCGTCTATTTGAACGATTTCAACGATCTAAAATGCTTGAAAATGCTTATTTTAGCAAAACAGCACGTTTGAGCTTTAATCTGCGTTTTAACGCGTAAAACAGCATAAAACGACGAAATTTGATTATTCGTTTTTATTAATATTGCTTCTATTTGAACGATTTCAACGATCTAAAATGCTTGAAAAATGCTTATATTAGCAAAACAGCACGTTTTGAGCTTTAATCTACTTTTTAACGCGTAAAACAGCAAAAAAACGACGAAATTTTTATTATTCGTTTTTATTAATATTGCATCTATTTGAAGGGTTTCCAACGATCTAAAAATGCTTGAAAATGCTTATTTTAGAAAAAACAGCACGTTTTGAGCTTTATTCTGCGTTTTAACGCGTAAAACAGCATAAAACGACGAATTTTATTATTCGTTTTTATTAATATTGCGTCTATTGAACGATTTCAACGATCAAAAATGCTTGAAAATGCTTTTTTTAGCAAAACAGCACGTTTTGAGCTTTAATCTGCGTTTTAACGCGTAAAACAGCAAAAAAACGACGAATTTTTATTATTCGTTTTTATTAATATTGCTTCTATTTGAACGATTTCAACGATCTAAAATGCTTGAAAATGCTTATTTTAGCAAAACAGCCTTTGAGCTTTATTCTGCGTTTTAACGCGTAAAACAGCATAAAACGACGAAATTTTTATTATTCGTTTTTATTAATATTGCGTCTATTTGAACGATTTCCACGATCTAAAATGCTTGCAAATCTTATTTTAGCAAAACAGCACTTTTTGAGCTTTAATTTGCGTTTTCGCGTAGAACCCATAAAACGACGAATTTTTATTTTCGTTTTTATTAATATTTTCTTTTTGAACGATTTCAACGATCAAAAAACGAAAATCTTATTTTAAAAACAGCACTTTTTGAGCAATCTGCGTTTTAACGCGTAAAACAGCATAAAACGACGAAATTTTTTTTTCGTTTTATTAATATTGCGTCTTTTCAACGATTTCAACGATCAAAAATGCTTGAAAATGCTTATTTTAGCAAAACAGCACGTTTTGGGGTTTTAAACCCAGCGTTTTAACGCGTAAAACAGCAAAAAACGAAAAATTTTTATTATTCGTTTTTATTAATTTGCGTCTTTTGAACGATTTCAACGATCACAAAATGCTTGAAAATGCTTATTTTAGCAAAACAGCACGTTTTGAGCTTTATCTGCTTTTAACGCGTAAAAGCATAAAAAGACGAATTTTTATTATTCGTTTTTATTAATATTGCTTCTATTTAACGATTTCAACGATCTAAAATGCTTGAAAATGTTATTTAAGCAAAACAGCAGTTTTGAGCTTTAATCTGCTTTAACGTAAAACAGCATAAAAAGACGATTTTATTATTCGTTTTTATTAATATTGCTTCTATTTGAACGATTTCAACGATCTAAAAGCTTGAAAATGCTTATTTAGCAAAACAGCACGTTTGAGTTTAATCTGCGTTTAACGCGTAAAACAGCATAAAACGACGAATTTTATTATTCGTTTTTATTAATATTGCTCTATTTGAACGATTTCAACGATCTAAAATGCTTGAAAATGCTTATTTTAGCAAAACAGCACGTTTTGAGCTTTAATCGCGTTTAACGCGTAAAACAGCATAAAACGACGAATTTTTATTATTCGTTTTTATTAATATTGCGTCTATTGAACGATTTCAACGATCTAAAATGCTTGAAAATGCTTATTTTAGCAAAACAGCACGTTTTGAGCTTTAATCGCGTTTTAACGCGTAAAACAGCATAAAACGACGATTTTTTATTATTCGTTTTTATTAATATTGCTTCTATTTAAACGATTTCAACGATCTAAAATGCTTGAAAATGCTTATTTTAGCAAAACAGCACGTTTTGAGCTTTAATCTGCGTTTTAACGCGTAAAACAGCATAAAAACGACGAATTTTTATTATTCGTTTTTATTAATATTGCTTCTATTTGAACGATTTCAACGATCTAAAATGCTTGAAAATGCTTATTTTAGCAAAACAGCACGTTTTGAGCTTTAATCTGCGTTTTAACGCGTAAAACAGCATAAAACGACGAATTTTTATTATTCGTTTTTATTAATATTGCGTCTATTTGAACGATTTCAACGATCTAAAATGCTTGAAAATGCTTATTTTAGCAAAACAGCACGTTTTGAGCTTTTAATCTGCGTTTTAACGCGTAAAACAGCATAAAACGACGAAATTTTTATTATTCGTTTTTTATTAATATTGCGTCTATTTGAACGATTTCAACGATCTAAAATGCTTGAAAATGCTTATTTTAGCAAAACAGCACGTTTTGAGCTTTAATCTGCGTTTTAACGCGTAAAACAGCATAAAAACGACGAAATTTTTATTATTCGTTTTTATTAATATTGCGTCTATTTGAACGATTTCAACGATCTAAAATGCTTGAAAATGCTTATTTTAGCAAAACAGCACGTTTTGAGCTTTAATCTGCGTTTAACGCGTAAAACAGCATAAAAACGACGAATTTTTATTATTCGTTTTTATTAATATTGCTTCTATTTGAACGATTTCAACGATCTAAAATGCTTGAAAATGCTTATTTTAGCAAAACAGCACGTTTTGAGCTTTTATTCTGCGTTTTAACGCGTAAAACAGCATAAAAACGACGAAATTTTTATTATTCGTTTTTATTAATATTGCGTCTATTTGAACGATTTCAACGATCTAAAATGCTTGAAAATGCTTATTTTAGCAAAACAGCACGTTTTGAGCTTTATTCTGCGTTTTAACGCGTAAAACAGCATAAAAAAGACGAAATTTTTATTATTCGTTTTTATTAATATTGCGTCTATTTGAACGATTTCAACGATCTAAAATGCTTTTTTAGCAAAACAGCACGTTTGAGCTTTATTCTGCGTTTTTAACGCGTAAAACAGCATAAAACGACAGAGAATTTTTTATTGTTCGTTTTTATTAATATTGCGTCTATTTGAACGGTTTCAGCGATCTAAAATGGCACCGTACTTATTTTAGCAAAACAGCACGTTTTGAGCTTTAATCTGCGTTTTTAACGCGTAGAACAGCATAAAAACGACAGATTTTTATTATTCGTTTTTTATTAATAGTGCGTCATTTGAACGATTTCAGCGATCTAAAATGCTTGAAAATGCTTATTTTAGCAAAACAGCGTTTTGAGGCTTTAATCTGCGTTTTAGCGCGTAAAAAACAGCATAAAACGACAATTTTTATTATTTGTTTTTTTTTATTAATGTGCTTCTATTTGAACGATTCAACGTCCTAAAATGCTTGAAAATGCTTATTTAGCAAAACAGCACGTTTTAGGCTTTATTCTGCGTTTTAACGCGTCGACAGCATAAAGAGCGACAGAGATTTTTATTATTCGTTTTTATTAATGTGCGTCTATTTAGACGGTTTCAACGATCTAAAATGCTTGAAAATGCTTATTTTAGCAAAACAGCACGTTTTGAGCTTTAATCTGCCTTTAACGCGTAAAACAGCATAAAAATGACGAATTTTTATTATTCGTTTTTATTAATATTACTTCTATTTAAACGATTTCAACGATCTAAAATGCTTGAAAATGCTTATTTAAGCAAAACAGCACGTTTGAGCTTTAATCTGCGTTTAACGCGTAAAACAACATAAAACGACGAAATTTTTATTATTCGTTTTTATTAATATTGCTTCTATTTGAAAGACGATTTCAACGCTTGATCTAAAGCTTGAAAATGCTTATTTAGCAAAACAGCACGTTTGAGGCTTTAATCTGCGTTTTTAACGCGTAAAACAACATAAACGACGAATTTTTATTATTCGTTTTTTATTAATGTGCGTCTATTTGAACGATTTCAACGATCTAAAATGCTTGAAAATGCTTATTTTAGCAAAACAGCACGTTGCGAGCTTTAATCCAGCGTTTAACGCGTAAAACAGCATAAAAACGGCAGAAATTTTATTATTCGTTTTTATTAATGTGCGTCTATTTGAACGATTTCAGCGATCTAAAATGCTTTGAAAATGCTTATTTTAGCAAAACAGCGCGTTTTGACCGTGCGTTTTTAACGCGTAAAACAGCATAAAACGACGAATTTTTTATTATTCGTTTTATTAATATTGCTTCTATTTGAACGATTTCAACGATCTAAAATGCTTGAAAATGCTTATTTTAGCAGCAAAACAGCACGTTTTGAGCTTTATTCTGCGTTTTAACGCGTAAAACGCTTATAAAACGACGAATTTTATTATTCGTTTTTTTATTAATATTGCGTCTATTTAACGATTTCAAACGATCACAAAATGCTTGAAAATGCTTATTTAGCAAAACAGCACGTTTGAGCTTTAATCTGCGTTTTAACGCGTAAAACAACTTATAAAAACGACGAATTTTTTTGTTATTTGTTTTCTAATTTTGCATTAATATTTCCAGCGGTTCAACGATCTAAAATGTGAAAATGCTTATTTTAGCAAAACAGCAGCACGTTTTGAGGGTTTAATCCAGCGTTTTAACGCGTAAAACAGCATAAAACGACGAAATTTTTATTATTCGTTTTTATTAATATTGCACGTCTATTTGAGACGATTTCCAACGATCTAAAATGCTTGTACTTATTTTAGCAAAACAGCACGTTTGAGCTTTAATCTGCGTTTAACGCGTAAAACAGCATAAAAACGACGAATTTTTATTATTCGTTTTTATTAATACCTTCTATTTGGAACGGTTTCAGCGATCGTCTTGAAAATGCTTATTTTAGCAAAACAGAACGTTTGAGCTTTAATCTGCGTTTTTAGCAGCGTAAAACAGCATAAAAAGCGACGAAATTTTTATTATTCGTTTTTATTAATATTGCATCTATTTGAACGATTTCAACGATCTAAATGCTTGAAAATGCTTATTTTATAAAACAGCACGTTTTGGGCTTTATTCTGCGTTTTAACGCGTAAAACAGCATAAAAACGACGAATTTTTTTATTCATTTTTATTAATATTGCGTCTATTTTAACGATTTCAGCGATCTAAAATGCTTGAAAATGCTTATTTTAGCAAAACAGCACGTTTTGAGCTTTAATCTGCGTTTTTTAACGCGTAAAACAGCATAAAACGACGAAGTTTTTATTCGTTTTTATTAATATTGCTTCTATTTGAACGATTTCCAGCGATCTAAAATGCTTGAAAATGCTTATTTTATAAAACAGCACGTTGCAGAGCTTTATTCTGCGTTTTAACGCGTAAAACAGCATAAAAACGACGAAATTTTTATTATTCGTTTTTTATTAATATTGCGTCTATTTGAACGATTTCAACGATCTAAAATGCTTGAAAATGCTTATTTTATGAAACAGCACGTTTGAGCTTTTAATCTGCCTTTTAACGCGTAAAACAGCATAAAAATGACGGGTACATTATTCGTTTTATTAATATTGCTTCTATTTAAGCGGTTCAACGATCTAAAATGCTTGAAAATGCTTATTTAAAGCAAAACAGCACGTTTCGACTTTAATCTGCGTTTTAACGCGTAAAACGGCATAAAACGACGAATTTTATTATTCATTTTTTTATTAATATTGCTTCTATTTGAACGATTTCAACGATCTAAAAAGCTTGAAAATGCTTATTTTGTAGCAAAACAGCACGTTTTGAGAGCTTTAATCTGCGTTTTAACGCGTAAAACAGCATAAGCGACGAATTTTTTATTATTCGTTTTTATTAACAATGCGTCTATTTAAACGATTTCAACGATCTAAATGCTTGAAAATGCTTATTTTAGCAAAACAGCACGTTTGAGCTTTAATCAGCGTTTTAACGCGTAAAAGGCAACATAAAACGACGAAATTTTTATTATTCGTTTTTTTATTAATAATGCTTCTATTTGAATGATTTCAACGATCTACCAAAATGCTTGAAAATGCTTATTTATAAATCAGCACGTTTGAGCTTTAATCTGCGTTTTTACGCGTAAAACGCTTATAAAACGACGAATTTTTTTTATTATTTGTTTTATTAATATTGCGTCTATTTCAACGATTTCGCTTGATCTAAAATGTGTCTTGAAATGCTTATTTAGCAAAACAGCACGTTTTGAGGTTTAATCAGCGTTTTAACGCGTAAAACAGCATAAAAACGACGAAATTTTTGTTATTCGTTTTATTGGTATTTTGCGCGTCTATTTGAGACGATTTCGCTTTGATCGTGCTTGAAAATGCTTATTTTATGAAACAGCACGTTTGAGCTTTAATCTGCGTTTAACGCGTAAAACGGCATAAAACGACGAATTTTTTTATTATTCGTTTTTTATTAATATTGCTTCTATTTGAACGATTTCAACGATCTAAAATGCTTGAAAATGCTTATTTTTAGCAAAACAGCACGTTTTGAGCTTTAATCTGCGTTTTAACGCGTAAAACAACATAAAAACGATGAAATTTTTTTTATTTTTTTTATTATTTGCCTTTAACGTTTTAAAACTTAAAATTTTTAAAAAAGTTTTTTAGAAAACCCCGTTTTATTTTTTAAACGTTTTAAGCAAACGTTTTAAAAACGTTTTTTTTTTATTTTTTTTTTTAAAATTTTTTGTTTTTTAAAATTTTAAAAAAAAAATTTTTTAAAAATGCTTTTTTAGCAAAACAGCAGGAGTTTTTTCTTTTAAAAAAGCAAAAAGACGTTTTTTTATTATTTTTTTTAAAATTTTGCTTTTTTTTAAAACTTTTTTACTTTAAAATCTTAAAAGCAAAATTTTAAAAAAAAATTTTTTATTTTTTAATTTGCTTTAAAAAAATTTAAAAAGGAAAATTTTTTAACGTTTTTTAAATTGCTTTTAACGACAACATTCCGAAAATTTATTTTGAAAAAATTTGGGGCTTTTAGTTTTTTAAAGGGAAAAAATTTTTAAAAAGCTTTTTTTTAAACGTTTTTTATTAATTTGCGTTTTTAACGACAACTTTAAAAAGCAAAAATTTTTATTTTTTAAAAAAAGCCCTTTTGACTTTAACGTTTTAAGCAAAACATAAAAAAAAATTTTTTTTTTCTTTTTTATTAAAACCTTTTTAAAACGATTTAAATCTTGTTAAAATCTTTTTTTAAAAAACGATTTTTATTTTTAAATTTGCTTTTAACAAAAAAAAACGGATTTTTATTTTTTTAAAAAAATTTTTTTAAAAAACGATTTAACTTAAAATGCTTTTAAAATTTTTTCCCAAAAAAACCCTTTTTAGCAACCAAGCAAAACGCTAAAAAGCGAATTTTTAAATTTTTTTTTTAAATTTTTTTTATTTCCCGGGTTTTCTAAAATGCTTGAAAATGTTTTTTTTTTTAAAAAAAATTTTGGGTTTAATCTGGTTTTAACGCGCAAAACAGCATAAAAAAAATTTTTATTATTCGTTTTATTAATATTGTTATTTAACGATTTCACGACAAAGCAAAATGCTTTTTTACAAAAAAACGTTTTGGTTTTAATCTGCGTTTTAACGCGTAAAACAGCAAAAAACGACAAATTTTTATTTTCGTTTTTATTTTTTCTCTATTTGAACGATTTCAACGATCTAAAATGCTTGAAAATGCTTATTTTGAAAAACAGCACTTTTTGAGTTTTTAATCTGCTTTTTTAACGCGTAAAAAAACAAAAACGACGAATTTTTTTTATTCTTTTTTATTAATTTCTTCTATTTGAACGATTTAAACGATCAAAAAATGCTTGAAAATGCTTATTTTAGCAAAACAGCACTTTTTTGGGTTTTAAAATCTGCTTTTTAACCCGGTAAAACAACAAAAAAACGACGAAATTTTTATTATTCTTTTTTTTATTAATTTGCGTCTTTTGAACGTTTTCCCAACGACCCAAAAAAAGCGAAAATGCTTATTTTAGCAAAACAGCACGTTTTGAGCTGTAATCTCCCTTTTTTAACGCGTAAAACCATAAAACAGCAAAGATTTTTATTTTTCCCGTTTTTTTTAATATTGCGTCTATTTGAAGGGTTTCAACGATCTAAAATGCTTGAAAATGCTTTTTTTAAACCAAAACAACTTTTTGGGGCTTTAATCAGCGTTTTAACGCGTAACAACAAAAAAAACGACAAATTTTTTTATTTTTCGTTTTATATTTAATTTTTTGCGTCTTTTTTTGAACGATTTCAACGTTTAAAATGCTTGAAAAAAATTATTTTAGCAAAACAGCCGTTTTGAGCTGTAATCTGCTTTTTTTAACGCTTAAAACAACATAAAAACGGAATTTTTTTTTTCGTTTTTATTAATTTGCTTTATTTGAACAAATTTAAAGGGGTTTTGGGCGGGGAAAGGCGGCAAAACAGGGTTTTGGGCTTTTTTGGGCTTTTTAAGCGAAAAAACATAAAACAAATTTTTTTTGGTTTTTTAATATTTGCTTCTTTTGAACGTTTCAGCGATCAAAAATGCTTAAAAATGCTTATTTTAGCAAAACGGCACTTTTTGAGTTTTTAATCTGCGTTTTAACGGGGTAAAACGAAAAAAACAACGAATTTTTATTATTCTTTTTTTTTATTAATATTTGTTGGGGAACGATTTCAACGATCAAAAAGCGAAAATCCCTTAAAATTTTAGCAAAAACAGCACTTTTTGAGCTTTAATCAGCGTTTTAACGCGTAAAAAAACATAAAACGACGGAAATTTTTATTATTCGTTTTATAAAAATATTCCCGTCTTTTTGGGGCGTTTAACGATCTAAAATGTTTAAAAACTTTTTTTTAAAAACACCCGTTTTGAGTTTTTAATCTGCTTTTTAAACGCGAAAAACAGCATAAAACGACGAATTTTTTTATTCTTTTTTTTATTAATTTTTGTTTCTATTTGAAGGGTTTCCAACAATCTAAAATGCTTGAAAATGCTTTTTTTTAGCAAAACAGCACTTTTTGAGCTTTAATCTGCGTTTTAACGCGTAAAACCAAAAAAACGACAAATTTTTACATTATTCGTTTTTATTAATATTGCGTCTATTTGAACGATTTCAACGATCTAAAATGCTTAAAATGCTTATTTTAGCAAAACAGCACGTTTTGAGCTTTAATCAGCGTTTTAACACGTAAAACAGTATAAAACGACGAAATTTTTATTATTCGTTTTTATTAATATTGCGTCTATTTGAACGATTTCAACGATCTAAAATGCTTGAAAATGCTTATTTTAGCAAAACAGCACGTTTTGAGCTTTAATCTGCTTTTTAACGCGTAAAACAGCAAAAAAACGACGAATTTTTTATTATTCGTTTTTATTAATATTCTCTATTTGAACGATTTAAAGCAATCAAAATGCTTGAAAATGCTTATTTTAGCAAAACAGCACGTTTGAGTTTTAACTGCGTTTTAACGCGTAAAACACATAAAAACGACGAATTTTTGTTATTTGTTTTTATTAATATTGCGTCTATTTCAACGATTTCAACGATCTAAAATGCTTGAAAATGCTTATTTAGCAAAAACAGCACGGTTTGAGGTTTAATCAGCGTTTTAACGCGTAAAACAGCATAAAACGACGAAATTTTTATTATTCGTTTTTATTAATATTGCGTCCATTTGAACGATTTCAACGATCTAAAATGCTTGAAAATGTTTTATTTTAGCAAAACAGCACTTTTTGAGCTTTAATCTGCGTTTTAACGCGTAAAACAGCATAAAAACGACGAATTTTTTATTATTCGTTTTGCCATTATTAAGCTTCATTTGAACGATTTCAACGATCTAAAATGCTTGAAAATGTTATTTTAGCAAAACAGAACGTTTTGAGCTTTAATCTGCATTTTAACGCGCGTAAAAATGCATAAAACGACGAAATTTTTATTATCTTTCGGTTTTTATTAATATTGCGTCTATTTGAAATCCACTCTCAACGATCTAAAATGCTTGAAAATGTTATTTTAAGCAAAACAGCACGCGTTTTGTTTTAATCTGCGTTTTAACGCGTAAAACAGCATAAAAACGATTTAATTTTTATTCGTTTTATTAATATTGCGTCTATTTGAACGATTTCAAACGCATCTAAAATGCTTGAAAATGCTTATTTTAGCAAAAACAGCACGTTTTGAGCTTTAATCTGCGTTTTAACGCGTGTTCCAGCATAAAACGACGATTTTTTATTATTCGCTTTTGCCGGCATTGTTTCGCCGGAACGACCAACGATCTAAAAATGCTTGAAAAATGCTTATTATTTTAGCAAAACAGCACGTTTTGAGCTTTTATTTGCGTTTTAACGCGTAAAACAGCATATTACAAAAAACGACGAAATTCTTTTATTATTCGTTTTTATTAATATTGCGTCTATTTGAACGCGATTTCAACGATCTAAAATGCTTGAAAAATTATATTTTAGCAAAACAGCACGTTTTATTTTTAATCTGCCTTTACCGCGTAAAACAGCATAAAATGACGTGAATTTTATTATTCGTTTTTATTAATATTGTTTCTATTTAAAACTGATTTCACCTGATTCAAAATGCTTGAAATGCTTATTTAAGCAAAACAGCATTTTTGAGCTTAACCCGCGTTTAACGCGTAAAACAGCATAAAAACGACGAAATTTTTATTATTCGTTTTTATTAATATTGCTTCTATTTGAACGATTTCAACGATCTGTGCCGGAAAAATGCCATTTTGCAGCAAATGTTTTGAGCGTAATCTGCGTTTTAACGCGTAAAAACGCGCTAAAACGACGAATTTTTTTTTTTTTGTTTTTTTAAATTTTTTTGCTTTATTTAAATTTTTTCCTTTTAAAAATGTTAAAAAAATTTAAAGCAAAAAACTTTTGGAAACTTTTTTTAACGCGAAACGAAAAAAACCCAAAAATTTTTATTATTTTTTTTTTTTTAACGATTTAAAAAAAAATTTGAAATTTTTTATTTTAGCAAAACAATTTTGGTTTTTTTCCCCAAAAAACCAAAAAACAAAAATTTTTAATTTTTTTTTTTTTTTATTTTCATTTAACGAAAATTTAAATTTTAAAAATGTTTTATTTAAAACCCCGTTTTTTTTTTTAATTGGTTTGGGGAAAATTTTAAAAAAAAAAATTTTTTTTTGTTTTTTTTTGGGTTTTTTTTAAACTTTTTCCCCAAAAAAAAAAATTTTTTAAAAAAGACGTTTTAAAGTTTTAATTTTTTAACCGCAAAAGATAAAAAAAATTTTTTTATTTTTTTTTTTTAAATTTTTTTTTCCCTAAATTTCAAGATCAAAAATGCGAAAAATTTTAGCAAAAAGCCTTTTTGGGAAACCGCGTTTTAAGGTAAAACAGCATAAAAACAAAATTTTATTATTTTCTTTTTTATTTTTCTATTTAACGATTTCAAGGGATCAAAATGTTTAAAAAAATTTTTTTAAAAAAACGTTTTGAGTTTTAATCTGCGTTTTAAAAACAGTAAAAAACGACGTTTTTTTTTTTTTTTATTTTATTTGAAATTTTTTTGGGGTTAAAATTTTTTTAAAAAAAAAATTTTTTGGTTTTAACCTTTTTAACCGAAAAAAA
>NW_027046535.1:0-23779 GCF_025399875.1 Dalotia coriaria | reverse complement strand
AACAAAAAACTTTTTTTAAATTTGGGGTTTTTTAACGAAACGTTTTAAAAAATTTTTTTTTTTTTAAAAAAACCCTTTTGACTTTAACTCCTTTTATAAAAGCAAAAAAACGACGTTTTTATTTTTTTTTTTAATTGCTTTTATTTAAAAGTTTAAAAGAAAAATTTAAATCTTTTTTTAAAAAATTTTTATTTAACGGTTTTAACGCTAAAAGCTAAAAAAGCAAATTTTTAACGTTTTTTTTAATTGCTTTTTTTTAACGTTTTAAAAGAAAAATTTAAATCTTTTTTAAAAAAAAGACGTTTTAGTTAAGTTTTTAAAAGAAAAGCAAAAAACTTTTTATTTTTTTTTTTTAAATTTTAAACGATTTAAATTTTTAAAATGTTTTTTAAAAAACACACGGGTTTTAATTGCTTTAAAAACCAAAAACAAAAGGGAAAATTTTATTTTCGTTTTTAAAAAAATTTTTTTAAAATTTAACGTTAAAATGCAAAAAATGCTTTTTTTACAAAAAACCCTTTTGGGGAAAATTTGCTTTTTGGCAAAAAAAAAGGGTTTTTTTTTTTTCTGTTTTTTATTAAAGTTTTAAACGAAAAATTTAAAATTTTAAAAAAATGCTTTTTTTAAAAAACACATTTTATTTTTAATTGCTTTTAAAAAAAGCAAAAACGACGTTTTTTTATTCGTTTTATTAAATTTTTTAAAAAACGATTTAAATCTTTTTTAAATGCTTTTTTTTAAAAAACGATTTTAGTTTTAATTGTTTTTAAAGCGAAAAGAAAAAGGTTTTTTTATTTTTTTTTTAAATTTACCATTTAAAACGAAAAATTTTAAAAATGTTTTAAAATGTTTTTTTAAAAACAACGTTTTATTTAATTGTTTTTTTAGCAAAAACAGCATCCAAAATTTTTTAACTTTTTTATTAAAGTTTTTTTAAAATTTTTTCCCTTAAATGTTTAAAATGTTTTTTAAAAGCAAAAACCCTTTTGGAATCTTTTTAAAGCAAAACAGAAAAAAGGGAAATTTTTATTTTTTTTTATTAAAGTTTTAAAAACGATTTAAAAAAAAAAATGCTTTTTTTTTAGCAAAAAAAATTTTTTTAGTTTTTAACGCTTTTAAAACTAAAAAAAAAACGCAAAAATTTTAACGTTTTTTTTTGTTTTTTTTTAAGTTTAACGATTAAAATCTTAAAAGTTTAAAGCAAAAAGAAAAAGGGTTTTTTGCTTTCCCGTAAAAAAAAAAAAACAAAAAAAATTTTTTTATTTTTTCGTTTTTTTTTAACGATTTAACGTTTTAAATTTTAAAAATTTATTTTAAAAAACCCCTTTTTGCCCCCCTTTTTTTGCAACCCGGAAAACAAAAAAAACACGTTTTTATTTTTTTATTTTTTTTTTCCCGATTTCAAGCAAAAGCTTGAAAATTTTTTTTTAGCAAAACCCCCCTTTTTTTTTTTTTAAAAAAAAAAATTTTTTTTTTTAAGCTTTTAAAAAAGATAAAACGACAATTTTTTAATCTTTTTTTTAAAGCTTTATTTAACGTTTAACGCTAAAATTTTTTAAAAGCAATTTTAAAAAATTTTTTTATTTTTTTGCGTTTACGAAAAAAGCTAAAAAGCAAATTTTTTAATTCTTTTTTTTTAAATTCGTTTTAAAACCCAAACATAAAAGCAAAAATTTATTTTAAAAAAACGTTTTATTTTAACGGTTTTCCCCCAAAAAGCTAAAAGGTTTTTTTAACTTTTTTATTAATTTGTTTTTTTTAATTTTAACACTAAAAGCAAAAATTTATTTTGAAAAAATTTTGGCTTTTCCGTTTTAACGCAAAAAGCTAAAAGCTTTTTAAAAACGTTTTAAATTTTTTTCTTTTAACGTTTAACGTTTAAAACAAAAATTTATTTTAAAAAAGCCTTTTGAGCAACTTTTTTAAAAAGCGAAAACAGCTAAAACGACGTTTTTTTATTTGTTTTTTAATAGGCTTTTAAAAACAACGATTAAAAAATGTTTTAAAATATTTTTTTTTGAAAACGATTTTTTTTTTAATTGTTTTTAAGCAAAAAGCTAAAAACAAAAATTTTTATTATTCGTTTTTATTTTATTTTTCTATTTGAACGTTTTAACGATCTAAAAGTTAAAATGCTTATTTTGCAAAACAGCATTTTGAGTTTAATCTGCGTTTTAACGCAAAACAGCATAAAAACGACGAATTTTTTTATTCGTTTTTTTTAAATTTGTTCCCCTTTTTGAACGATTTAACAATCTAAAATTTTGAAAATGTTATTTTAGAAAAAAGCACTTTTTATTTTAATCTGCTTTTAACGCGAAAAACAGCAAAAAAAACGACAAATTTTTTTATTATTTTTTTTATTAATATTCTTCTATTTGAACGATTTCAACGATCAAAAAATTTTGAAAATGTTATTTTAGAAAAAACAGCTTTTTGAGCTTTAACTGCGTTTTAACGCGCAAAGCATAAAACGACAAATTTTTTTTATTATTCGTTTTTATTAATTTTCTCTTTTAACGATTTAAAGATCTAAAATTTAAAATGTTTTTATTTTAGCAAAACACCCGTTTTGAGTTTAAACCGCGTTTTAACGCGAAAAACAGCAAAAAAAACACGAATTTTTTATTCGTTTTTATTAATATTGCTTTATTTGAACGATTTCAACATCTAAAATGTTGAAAATGCTTTTTTTAGAAAACAGACGTTTTGAGTTTTAATCTGCGTTTTAACGCGTAAAAACAGCATAAAAAACGACGAAATTTTTATTATTCGTTTTTATTAGGTCTATTTGAACGATTTCAACCCATCTAAAATGTTTGAAAATGCTTTTTTAGCAAAAAGACGTTTTGATTTTTATTGCTTTTTAACGCGTAAAACAGCATAAAACGACAAAATTTTATTATTCGTTTTTATTTTTATTGCTCTATTTGAACGATTTCAACGATCTAAAATGCTTGAAAATGCTTTTTTTTTAGCAAAACAGCACGTTTTGAGTTTAATCTGCTTTTTAAACGCGTAAAACAGCATAAAAAAACAAATTTTTTATTATTCTTTTTTATTAATAGTTTATTTGAACGATTTCAACGATCTAAAATGCTAAAAATGCTTATTTTAAAAACAGCACGTTTTGAGTTTAATCTGCGTTTTAACGCGTAAAACAGCAAAAAAACGACAAATTTTTTTATTTTTTGTTTTTTAATATTGCTCTATTTGAACGATTTCAACGATCTAAAATCTTGAAAATGTTTATTTTAGAAAAAAACAGCACGTTTTGAGCTTTAATCTGCGTTTTAACGCGAAACAGCATAAAAACGACGAATTTTTATTATTCGTTTTTTTTAAAAGTTCTATTTGAACGATTTAAAAGATCAAAATGTTTGAAAATGCTTTTTTAGCAAAACAGCACGTTTTGAGTTTTAATCTGCGTTTTAACGCGAAAACAGCAAAAAAAACGACAAAATTTTTATTATTTTTTTTATTAATATTGCGTCTATTTGAACGATTTCAACGATCTAAAATCTTGAAAATGTTATTTTAGAAAAAAAGCACGTTTTGAGTTTTTAATTGCTTTAACCGTAAAAAACATAAAAACACAATTTTTATTATTCGTTTTTATTAATATTGCTTCTATTTGAACGATTTCAACGATCTAAAAATGCTTGAAAATGCTTATTTTAGCAAAACAGCACGTTTTGAGCTTTTAATCTGCGTTTTAACGCGTAAAACAGCAAAAAAACGACGAATTTTTATTATTCGTTTTTATTAATATTGCTTCTATTCGAACGGTTTCAGCGATCTAAAATGCTTGAAATGCTTATTTTTAGCAAAACAGCACGTTTTGAGCTTTAATCTGCGTTTTAGCGCGTAAAACAGCAAAACGACGAATTTTTATTATTTGTTTTTATTAATATGCGTCTATTTGAACGATTTCAACGATCTAAAATGCTTGAAAATACTTATTTTAGCAAAACAGCGCGTTTTGAGCTTTAATCTGCGTTTTAACGCGCGTAAAACAGCATAAAACGACAGAAATTTTTTATTATTCGTTTTATTTTTAATGCGCGTCTATTTGAACGGTTCAACGATCTAAATGCTTGAAAATGCTTATTTTAGCAAAACGGCACGTTTTGAGCTTTAATCTGCGTTTTAACGCGTAAACAGCATAAAACAGTGAATTTTTATTATTCGTTTTTATTAATATTGCTTCTATTTGAACGGTGCAAAGATCCTAAAATGCTTGAAAATGCTTATTTTTAGCAAAACAGCACGTTTGAGCTTTAATCTGCGTTTACTTGCAGTAAAGACAACATAAAAACGACAGAAATTTTTATTATTCGTTTTTTATTAATATTGCGTCCTATTTGAACAATTTCAACGATCTAAAATGCTTAAAGAAAATGCTTATTTTAGCAAAACAGCGTTTGAAGGCTTTTAATCCGCGTTTTAACACGTAAAACAGCATAAAAACGAGCTGAATTTTTATTATTCGTTTTATTAATGTTAAGCTTCTACTTTAACAATTTCAACGTTAAAATGCTTGAAATGCTTATTTTTAGCAAAACAGCGCGTTTTGAGGCACAATCTGCGTTTTTAACGTAAAACAGCATAAAACGACGAAATTTTTATTATTCGTTTTTATTTTTTATTGCGTCTATTTGAACGATTTCAACGATCTACGTCTTGAAAATGCTTATTTAGCAAAACAGCACGTTTTGAGCTTTAATCTGCGTTTTAGCAGCGTAAATCAGCATAAAACGACAATTTTTATTATTCGTTTTTATTAATATTGCTTCTATTTTAGACAGTTCAACAATCTAAAATGCTTGAAAATGCTTATTTTAGCAAAACAGCGTTTTTGAGCTTTTAATCTGCGTTTTAACGCGTAAAGAGCAACATAAAACGGCAATTTTTTATTATTCGTTTTTTATTAATATTGCTTCTATTTGAACGATTTCAACGATCTAAAATTGGCGTAACTTGTTTAGCAAAACGGCACGTTTGAGCTTTAATCTGCGTTTAACGCGTAAAACAGCATAAAACGACAGATTTTTATTATTCGTTTTATTAATATGCGTCGGCCGGACGATTTCAGCGATCTAAAATACTTGAAAATGCTTATTTTAGCAAAAGAGCAAAAGCACGTTTTGAGCTTTAAACTGCGTTTTAACGCGTAAAACAGCATAAAAACGACGAATTTTTATTGTCGTTTTTATTAATATTGCTTCCTATTTGAACGATTTCAACGATCTAAAATGCTTGAAAATGCTTATTTTAGCAAAACAGCACGTTTTGAGCTTTAATCTGCGTTTTAACGCGTAAAACGCTTATACGACGACGAGATTTTTTTATTATTCGTTTTTGGTAATATTGCGTCTATTTGAACGATTTCAGCCATCTAAAATGGCGAAAATGCTGGTACAGCAAAACGGCACGTTTTGAGCTTTATTCTGCGTTTTTAACGCGTAAAACGCTTTATAAACGACGAAATTTTTGTTATTCGTTTTTTTTTATTTTTATTTGCGTCTATTTGAACTTGATTTTCCAGCGATCTAAAATGCTTGAAAATGCTTATTTTAGCAAAACAGCACGTTTGAGCTTTAATCTGCGTTTTAACGCGTAAAACAGCATAAAACGACGAAGATTTTTATTATTCGTTTTATTAATATTGCTTCCTATTTGAACGTGATTTCAGCGATCCTAAAATGCTTGAAAATGCTTATTTTAGCAAAACAGCGTTTTGAGCTTTAATCTGCGTTTTTTAGCGCGTAAAACAGCATAAAACGACGAAATTTTTATTATTCGTTTTTATTAATATTGCTTCTATTTGGAGACGATTTCCAACGATAAAATGCTTGAAAATGCTTATTTTAGCAAAACAGCACGTTTTGGGCACAATCCTGCGTTTTTAACGCGTAAAACAGCATAAAACGGCAATTTTTATTATTTCGTTTTATTAATATTGCTTCTATTTGAACGATTTCAACGATCCTAAAATGCTTGAAAATGCTTATTTTAGCAAAACAGCAGCACGTTTGAGCTTTAATCTGCGTTTTAACGCGTAAAACAGCATAAAACGACGAATTTTTATTATTCGTTTTTATTAATATTTACTTCCTATTTGAACGATTTCAACGATCTAAAATGCTCGAAAATGCTTATTTAGCAAAACAGCGCGTTTTTGAGCTTTAATCTGCGTTTTAACGCGTAAAACAGCATAAAACGACGAATTTTTTATTATTTGTTTTATTAATATTGCGTCTATTTGAACGATTTCAACGATCCTAAAAATACTTGAAAATGCTTATTTAGCAAAACCAGCGTTTGAGCTTTAATCTGCGTTTTTAACGCGTAAACGTATAAAACGACGAATTTTTATTGTCGTTTTTATTAATGTGTGCTTCTATTTGAACGATTTCAACGATCTAAAATGCTAGAAAATGCTTATTTTACGCCAGCAAAACAGCGCACGTTTTGAGCTTTTAATCTGCGTTTTTAACGCGTAAAACCAGCATAAACACGACGAAATTTTTATTATTCGTTTTTAGTAATATTGCGTCTATTTGCACGATTTCAGCGATCTAAAATGCTTGAAATACTTATTTTTGCGCAAAACAGCACGTTTTGAGCTTTTTATTCTGCGTTTTAACGCGTAAAACAGCATAAACACGACGAAATTTTTATTATTCGTTTTATTTTTTATTTGCGTCTATTTGAACGATTTCCAGCGATCTAAAATGCTTGAAAATGCTTATTTTTATGAAAACAGCACGTTTTGAGCTTTTAATCTGCGTTTTTAACGCGTAAAACAGCATAAAACGACGAATTTTTTATTATTCGTTTTTTATTAATATTTAGCTTCTATTTGAACGGTTCCAGCGATCTAAAATGCTTGAAAATGCTTATTTTTAGCAAAACAGCGCGTTTTTTGAGCTTTTAATCTGCGTTTTAACGCGTAAAACAGCATAAAAACGACGAATTTTTTTATTGTGGAACATTAGTATTGCGTCTATTTGAACGATTTCAACGATCACAAAATGCTTGAAAATGCTTATTTTTAGCAAAACAGCACGTTTTTGAGCTTTTAATCTGCGTTTTAACGCGTAAAACAGCATAAAAACGACGAAGATTTTTTATTGACTGCGTTTTTATTAATATTGCGCTTCTATTTGAACGATTTCAACGATCTAAAATGCTTGAAAATGCTTATTTTAGCAAAATAGCGCGTTTTGAGCTTTTAATCTACGTTTTAACGCGTAAAACAGCATAAAAACGACGAATTTTTATTATTCGTTTTTACAGTAATATTGCTATTTGAACGATTTCCAGCGATCTAAAATGCTTGAAAATGCTTATTTTAGCAAAACAGCACGTTTTGAGCTTTTAATCTGCGTTTTAGCTTTTTGTAAAACAACATAAACGGTAGAAATTTTATTATTCGTTTTTTTTTAGTAATGTGCGTCTATTTGCACGTTTCAGCGATCTAAAATGCTTGAAAATACTTATTTTTGCAAAACAGCACGTTTTGAGCTTTTGCGTTTTTTAGCGCGTAAACAGCATAAACACGACGGGGAATTTTTATTATTTCGTTTTATTTTATTGCGTCTATTTGTGAACGATTTGCAACGATCTAAAATGCTTGAAATGCTTATTTTAGCAGCAAAACAGCACGTTTTGAGCTTTAATCTGCGTTTTAACGCGTAAAACAGCATAAAAACGACGGAAATTTTTATTATTCGTTTTTTATTAATATTGCGTCTATTTGAACGATTTCAACGATCTAAAATGCTTGAAAATGCTTATTTTGAAACAGCGTTTGAAGGCTTTAATCTGCGTTTTTTAACGCGTAAAACAGCGGCATAAAACGACGAATTTTTTTTATTATTCGTTTTTATTAATATTGCTTCTATTTGAACGATTTCAGCGATCTAAAATGCTTGAAAATGCTTATTTTAGCAAAACAGCGCGTTTTGAGCTTTTAATCCTGCGTTTGCGAAATAAAACAACATAAAACGACGAATTTTTATTATTCGTTTTTATTAATATTACTTCTATTTGAACGATTTCAACGATCTAAAATGCTTGAAAATGCTTATTTAGCAAACAGCACGTTTGAGCTTTAATCTGCGTTTTTAACGCGTAAAAACAACATAAAACGACGAATTTTTATTATTCGTTTTTATTAATATTGCTTCTATTTGAACGATTTCAGCTTGATCTGAAATGCTTGAAAATGCTTATTTTAGCAAAACAGCGCATTTGACTTTATTCGCGTTTTAACGCGTAAAACAGCATAAGATCGACAGAAATTTTTATTATTCGTTTTATTAATATTGCGTCTATTTGAACGATTTCTAACGATCTAAAATGCTTGAAAATTCTTATTTTAGCAAAACAGTACGTTTTGAGCTTTAATCTGCGTTTTAACGCGCTTAAACAACTTATAAAATGACGAATTTTTATTATTCGTTTATTAATATTGCTTCTATTTAAACGATTTCAGCGATCTAAAATGCTTGAAAATAGCATTTGTAAAACACCACGTTTGAGCTTTAATCTGCGTTTTAACGCACGTAAAACAACTTATAAAACGACAATATTATTTTTTGTATTCGTTTTTATTAATATTGCACGTCTATTTGGAACAATTTCAACGATCTAAATGCTTGAAAATGCTTATTTTAGCAAAACAGCACGTTTTGAGCTTTAATCTACGTTTTAACGCGGCAAACAGCATAAAAATGACGAAATTTTTTATTATTCACGTTTTTTATTAATATTGCGTCTATTTGAACGATTTCAACGATCTAAAATGCTTGAAAATGCTTATTTTATAAAACAGCACGTTTTGACCTTTAATCTGCGTTTTTAACGCGTATTAAAACGGCTTATAAAAACGACGAATTTTTTTATTATTCGTTTTTATTAATATTGCGTCTATTTGAACGATTTCAGCGATCAAAATGCTTGAAAATGCTTATTTTAGCAAAACAGCACGTTTTGAGCTTTTAATCTGCGTTTTAGCGCGTAAAACAATAAAACGACGAATTTGTTTTTTTTATTATTCGGTTTTTTATTAATATTACTTCTATTTGAACGATTTCCAGCGATCTAAAATGCTTGAAAATGCTTATTTAGCAAAACAGCACGTTTTGGCAGGCTTTAATCTGCGTTTTAACGCGTAAAACAGCATAAAACGACGAATTTTTTATTATTCGTTTTTATTATGTGCTTCTATTTGAACGATTTCAACATTTGATCTAAAATGCTTGAAAATGCTTATTTTATAAAACAGCACGTTTTGAGCTTTAATCTGCGTTTTAACGCGTAAAACAGCTTATAAAAACGACGAAAATTTTTATTATTGCCGTTTTATTAATAATGCGTCTGTTGAACGGTTTCAACGATCTAAAATGCTTGAAAATGCTTATTTTAGCAAAACAGCACGTTTTGAGCTTTAATGCGTTTAACGCGTAAAACAGCATAAAACGACGAAGATTTTTATTATTCGTTTTTATTAATGTGCTTCTATTTGAACGATTTCAGCGATCTAAAATGTAAGAAAATACTTGTTACAGCAAAACAGCACGTTTTGAGCTTTAATCCTACCCGTTTTAACGTAAAACAGCGGCAATTTTTTATTATTCGTTTTATTAATGTTGCTTCTATTTGAACGATTTCCAACGATCTAAAATGCTTGAAAATGCTTATTTTTAGCAGCAAAACAGCGTTTTGAGCTTTAATCTGCGTTTTTAACGCGTAAAACAGCATAAAACGACGAATTTTTATTATTCGTTTTTTATTAATATTGCTTCTATTTGAACGATTTCAACGATCTAAAATGCTTGAAAATGCTTATTTTAGCAAAACGCAGCACATTTTAGGCTTTATTCGCGTTTTAACGCGTAAAACAGCATAAAGTCGACAGAGAATTTTATTATGAACATTAATATTGCGTCTATTTGAACGATTTCAACGATCTAAAATGCTTGAAAATTCTTATTTTAGCAAAACAATTTACGTTTTGAGCTTTTAATCTGCGTTTTAACGCGCTTAAACAACATAAAAATGACGAATTTTTATTATTCGTTTTATTAATGTGCTTCTATTTAAACGTTCAACGATCTAAAATGCTTGAAATGCTTATTTTAGCAAAACACCACGTTTGCGAGCTTTTGTCTGCACGTTTTTAACGCGTAAAAACAGCATAAAACATTAATATTTTTTATTGAAACAGTTTTTTTAGTAATAATGCGTCTATTTGAACAATTTCAACGATCTAAAATGCTTGAAAATGCTTATTTTTAGCAAAACAGCACGTTTGAGCTTTAATCTGCGTTTTAACGCGTAAAACAGCATAAAATGACGAATTTTTGTTATTCGTTTTTATTAATATTGCTTCTATTTAAACGATTTCAACGATCTACGTGCTTTGAAAATGCTTATTTTAGCCAAAACACCACGTTTTGAGCTTTAATCTGCGTTTTAACGCGTAAAAAACAGCAGCATAAAACGGCAGAGAATTTTTATTATTCGTTTTTTAATAATATTGCTTCTATTTGAAGGCGATTTCAACGATCTAAAATGCTTAAAATGCTTGTTTTAGCAAAACAGCACGTTTTTGAGCTTTAATCTGCCTTTTAACGCGTAAAACGGCATAAAAACGACGAATTTTTATTATTCGTTTTTTATTAATATTGCTTCTATTTAAACGATTTCAACGATCTAAAATGCTTGAAAATGCTTATTTTAGCAAAACAGCACGTTTGAGCTTTATTCTGCGTTTTAACGCGTAAAACAGCTATAAAACGACAGAAATTTTTATTATTCGTTTTTAATAATATTGCTCTATTTGAACGATTTCAACGATCTAAAAATGCTTGAAAATGCTTATTTTAGCAAAACAGCACGTTTTGAGCTTTAATCTCCCTTTAACGCGTAAAACAGCATAAAATCGACGAATTTTTATTATTCGTTTTATTAATATTGCTCTATTTAAACGATTTCAACGATCTAAATGCTTGAAATGCTTATTTTAGCAAAACAGCACGTTTTGAGCTTTATCTGCGTTTTAACGCGTAAAACAGCATAAAACGACGAAATTTTGATTATTCGTTTTTTATTAATATTGCGTCTATTTGAACGTTTCAACGATCAAATGCTTGAAAATGCTTATTTTAGCAAAACAGCACGATTTGAGCTTTATTCTGCTTTTTACGCGTAAACACATAAAACGCGAAATTTTATTCGTTTTAATATTGCGTCTTTTGGCGATTAACGATCTAAAATGCTTAAAATGCTTATTTTGGCAAACAGCACGTTTTGAGTTTAACTGCTTTTAACGCGTAAACAGCATAAAATGACGTTTATTATTGTTTTATTAATATTGCTTCTATTTAAACGATTTCAACGATCTAAATGCTTGAAATGTTATTTTGAAACAGCACGTTTGAGCTTTAATCTGCGTTTAACGCGTAAACCATAAAACGACGAAAATTATTCGTTTTTATTAATAGCTTTTTGAACATTTCAACGATCTAAATGCTTGAAAATGCTTTTTTAGCAAAACAGCACGTTTGAGCTTTAATCGCGTTTAACGTAAACAGCATAAAACGACGAATTTTTATTATGCGTTTTTATTAATTGCTTTATTTGAACGATTTCAACGATCTCTTGAAAATGCTTATTTTAAAAACAGCCGTTTGAGCAACGCGTTTAAACGCAAAACAGCATAAAACGACGAAATTTTTTTATTATTTTTTATTAATATTGCGTCTATTTCACGATTTCAACGATCTAAAAGCTTGAAAATGCTTTTTTTAGCAAAACAGCACGTTTTGAGCTTTATTCGCGTTTTAACGCGTAAAAAAAGCATAAAACGACGAAATTTTATTATTCGTTTTTATTTTATTGCGTCTATTTGAACGATTTCAACGATCTAAAATGCTTGAAAATGCTTATTTTAGCAAAACAGCACGTTTTGAGCTTTAATCTGCGTTTTAACGCGTAAACAGCATAAAAGCGACGAATTTTTTATTATTCGTTTTTATTAATATTGCGTCTATTTGAACGATTTCAACGATCTAAAATGCTTGAAAATGCTTATTTTAGCAAAACAGCACGTTTTGAGCTTTAATCTGCGTTTTAACGCGTAAAACAGCATAAAACGACAAATTTTTTATTATTCGTTTTTATTAATATTGCTTCTATTTGAACGATTTCAACGATCTAAAATGCTTGAAAATGCTTATTTTAGCAAAACAGCACGATTTGAGCTTTATCTGCGTTTTAACGCGTAAAACAGCATAAAAACGACGAATTTTTATTATTCTTTTTTTATTAATATTGTTTCTATTTGAACGATTTCAACGATCAAAAAATGCTTGAAAATCCCTTTTTTTGGCAAACGGCACGTTTGAGCTTTTTTGGAACGCGTAAAAACAGATAAAACGAGTTTTTTATTATTCGTTTTTTTTAAATTTTCCCGTCTATTTGAGCGATTTAAACGATCTAAAATGTTTAAAAAATGTTTTATTTTGGCAAAACAGCACTTTTTGAGTTTTAATCGTTTTTTAACGCGAAAAACAGCAAAAAAATGACGAATTTTTATTATTCTTTTTTTTAAAAGGTTTCTTTTTAAAAACGATTTAAAACGATCTAAAATGCTTGAAAATGTTTAAATTTTAGCAAAACAGCACGTTTTAAATTTTAATCTGCGTTTTAAGGGCTTAAAAAAACAAAAAAACGACAAAATTTTTTTATTATTCTTTTTTATTAATATTCTTTATTTGAACGATTTCAACGTCAAAAGGGCGAAAATCTTATTTTAGCAAAACAGCACGTTTTAAAGGTTTTTTTTAATCTGCGTTTTTAACGCGAAAAACAGCAAAAAAAACGAAATTTTTTTTTTGGGCTTTTTTTAAATATTGTTTCTATTTGAACGATTTCAACGATCTAAAATGTTTGAAAATGCATTTTAGCAAAACAGCACGTTTTGAGTTTTAATCTGCGTTTTAACGCGAAAAACAGCAAAAAAACGACGAAATTTTTTCTATTAGTTTTTATTAATATTGCGTCTATTTGAAGGGATTTCAACGACCCTAAAATGCTTGAAAATGTTTTATTTTAGCAAAAACAGCACGTTTTGAGCTTTATTCTGCTTTTTTTAACGCGTAAAACAGCAAAAAAACGAGGGGAAATTTTTATTATTCGTTTTTTATTTTTTGCGTCTTTTTAAACGATTTCAACGATCTAAAATGCTTGAAAATGCTTTTTTTTGGCAAAACAGCCTTTTTGAGTTTTAATCTCTTTTAACGCGTAAAAAAACAAAAAAACGACAAATTTTTTATTATTCTTTTTTTTATTAAAAACTTCATTTGAACGATTTCAACGATCAAAAAGGGCGGGCCCCCTTTATTTTAGCAAAACAGCACGTTTTGAGCTTTAATCGGGGTTTTTCGCGTAAAACCTTAAAAAACGACAAATTTTTTTTATTATTCGTTTTTTTTAAATTTGCTTCTATTTGAACGATTTCAACGTCTAAAATGTTTTGGGCTTTTTTTAGCAAAACAGCACTTTTTGAGCTTTAATCTGCGTTTTAACGCAAAAAACAGCAAAAAAACGACGATTTTTTTATTATTCTTTTTTTAAATATTGCGTCTATTTGAACGATTTAAAACGTCAAAAAATTTTTTGAAAATGCTTATTTTTTAAAACTGCAGGGTTTTGAACTTTAATCTGCGTTTTAACGCGTAAAACAGCATAAAAGGGACAAATTTTTTTTATTATTCTTTTTTTATTAATATTGCTTCTTTTTTGAACGATTTAAAACGATCTAAAATGCTTTAAAAAATGCTTTTTTAGAAAAAACAGCACGTTTTGAGTTTTAATCTGCTTTTTAACGCGAAAAGAGATAAAACGACAAATTTTTTTATTATTCGTTTTTTTTAAATATTGCCTATTTGAACGATTTCACGTTTTAAAAAATGTTTGAAAATGCTTATTTTAGCAAAACGCAATTTAATCTGCTTTTTAACGCGTAAAACAGCAAAAAAACGACGAAATTTTTTTATTATTCGTTTTTATTTTATTGGTCTTTTTGAAGGGATTTCAACGATCAAAAAATGCTTGAAAATCTTTTTTTGCAAAACAGCACTTTTTGAGCAAGCGTTTTAACGCGAAAAACAGCATAAAACGCAAAAAATTTTTTTTTCGTTTTTATTAATATTGCTTCTATTTGAACGATTTCAACGATCTAAAATGCTTGAATTGCTTATTTAGCAAAACAGCACGTTTTGAGCTTTTAATCTGCGTTTTAAGCGTAAAACAGCATAAAACGACGAATTTTTATTATTCGTTTTATTAATATTGCTCTATTTGAACATTTCAGCGATCTAAAATGCTTGAAAATTCTTTTAGCAAAACAGCACGTTTTGAGTTTTTAATTCGTTTTAACGCGTAAAATAGCATAAACGACGATTTTATTATTCGTTTTTATTAATGCTATTTTATTTGAACGATTTCATGATCTAAAATGCTTGTAAATGCTTATACAGCAAAACGCACGTTTTGAGCTTTAATCTGCGTTTTAACGCTAAATGAACATTAAAACGACGAATTTTTTTATTCTTTTTTATTAAATATTGCTCTATTTGAACGATTTCAACGATCTTAAAATGCTTGAAAATGCTTATTTTAGCAAACTTTTTTGTGCTTTTAATCGCGTTTTAACGCATTAAAACGCTAAAACGAAATTTTTTATTATTCGTTTTTATTACTTCATCTGTTTAATTTCAACGATCTAAAAATGCGAAAATGCTTATTTTTGCAAATCAGTATGTTTTAGCTTTAACTGCGTTTTAACG
The DNA here is from genome assembly GCF_025399875.1 of Dalotia coriaria. NCBI lineage: Eukaryota > Metazoa > Arthropoda > Insecta > Coleoptera > Staphylinidae > Dalotia > Dalotia coriaria. The sequence goes on along the minus strand of NW_027046535.1, from coordinate 8,915 downwards.
CGTAAAACGCATAAAACGACGAATTTTTATTATCGTTTTTATTAATAGCGTTTTAACATAAAATTTCAACATCTAAAATGCTTGAAAATGTTCATTTTAGCAAAACAGCACGTTTTAAAGCTTTAATCTGCTTTAACGCGTAAAAGCTATAAAAACGACAGTTTATTATTCGTTTTTATTAATATTGCTTCTATTTGAAACGATTTAACGATCTTAAATGCTTGAAAATGCTTATTTGCAAAACAGCACGTTTTGAGCTTTAACTGCGTTTTAACGCGTAAAACAGCAATAAGACGAATTTTTTATTATTCGTTTTTATTAATATTGCGCATTTTGAACGTTTTCAACGATCTAAATGCTTGAAAATGCTTATTTTAGCAAAACAGCACGTTTTGAGTTTAATCTGCGTTTTAAGCGTAAACGCATATAAAAGACGAATTTTTATAATTCCTTTTTATTAATATTGCTTCTATTTGAACAATTTCAACGATCTAAAATGCTGAAAGATTTATTTTAAAACAGCACGTTTTGAGCATTTATTCTGCGTTTTAACGCGTAAACAGCATAAAACGACGAATTTATATTACGTTTTTTATTAATATTGCGTCTATTTGAACGATTTCAACGATCTAAAATGCTTGAAAATGTTTATTTTAAAAACAGCACGTTTTGAGCTTTAATCTGCGTTTTAACGCTAAAACAGCATAAAAACGACGAATTTTTATTATTTTTTTTATTAATATTGCTTCTATTTAAACGATTTCAACGATCTAAAATGCTTGAAAATGCTTATTTTAGCAAACAGCCTTTTTGAGCTTTATTCTGCGTTTTAACGCGTAAAACGATAAAACGACAAAATTTTTTATTATTCGTTTTTTTTTTTTGCGTCTATTTGAACGACACGATCTAAAATGCTTAAAATGCTTATTTTAAAAACACCCGTTTTGAGTTTAATCTGCGTTTAACGCGAAAAACAGCAAAACGACAAATTTTTTTATTATTCTTTTTTATTAAAATTGTTTATTTGAACGTTTAAACGATCTAAAATGCTTAAAAATGCTTATTTTAACAAAACAGCACGTTTTGAGCTTTAATCTCCCTTTAACTCGTAAAACAGCATAAAAAACGACAATTTTTTTTCTTTTTTATTAATTTGTTTATTTGAACGTTTCAACGATAAAAAATGCTTAAAAATGCTTATTTTAACAAAACAGATGTTTTAAACTGCGTTTTAATCTAAAACACAAAAAACACAATTTTTATTATTCGTTTTTGTTAATATTGCGTCTATTTGAACGATTTCAACGATCTAAAATGCTTGAAAATGTTATTTAGCAAAACAACACTTTTTGATTTTTAATCGCGTTTTAAGGGAAAACAGCATAAAACGACAATTTTTTTATTATTCGTTTTTTTTAAATTTTGGTTCTATTTAACGATTTCAACGATCAAAAATGCTTAAAAAGCTTATTTTAGCAAAACAGCACGTTTTGAGCTTTTTCTGCGTTTTAACGCGAAAAACACAAAAAAAACGACGAAATTTTTTATTTTCGTTTTTTTAATATTGCGTTATTTGAGCGATTTCAACGATCTAAAATGCTTGAAAATGCTTTTTTGGAAAACAGCATTTTTACTTTAATCTGCTTTTTTAACGCGTAAAACACAAAAAGCAATTTTTTTTTCTTTTTATTAAATTTTTTTTTTTAAAACGATTTCAACGATCTAAAATGCTTGAAAATGCTTATTTTAGCAAAAACAGCACGTTTGAGTTTAACTGCGTTTTAACGCAAAACAAAAAAAACACTTTTATTATTCTTTTTTATTAATATTGTTCTATTTGAACGATTCAACGATCAAAAATGCTTAAAAAATGCTTATTTTAGAAAAACAGCACGTTTTGGCTTTAATCTGCTTTTTAACGCGAAAAAAACAGCAAAAAAACGACGAATTTTTTTTTTGCGTTTTTTTTTAAATTTTGTTTATTTGAACGATTTAAACGATCAAAATGCTTGAAAATGCTTATTTTAGCAAAACAGACTTTTTGAGCTTTTCTGCGTTTAACGCGAAAAGCATAAAACGACGAAATTTTTTTCCCCTTTTTTTATTAATATTGCGTCTATTTGAACGATTTCAACGACTAAAATGCTTGAAAATGCTTTTTTAGCAAAACAGCATTTTTGAGCTTTTATTCGCGTTTTAACGCGAAAACAGCATAAAACGACGAAATTTTTATTATTCGTTTTTTTTTATTGCGTCTATTTCGATTTCAACGATTAAAATGCTTAAAAATGCTTATTTTAGAAAAAACAGAAATTTTTTGAGTTTTAACGTTTTAACGCGTAAACAGCATAAAAAACGACGAATTTTTTATTATGCGTTTTTATTAATATTGCTTCTATTTGAAACGATTTCAACGATCTAAAAATGCTTGAAAATGCTTATTTTAGCAAAACAGCACGTTTTTGAGCTTTAATCTGCGTTTTAACGCGTAAAACAGCATAAAACGACGAAATTTTTATTATTCGTTTTTATTAATATTGCGTCTATTTGAACGATTTCAACGATCTAAAATGTTTGAAATGCTTATTTTAGCAAAACAAAGCAATGTTTTGAGCTTTATTCTGCGTTTTATCGCGTAAACAGCATAAAAACGACGAAATTTTTATTATTCGTTTTTATTTTATTGCGTCTATTTGAACGATTTCGCGATCTAAAATGCTTGAAAATGCTTATTTTAGCAAAAACAGCACGTTTTGAGCTTTAATCTGCGTTTTAACGGCAAACAGCATAAAACGACGAATTTTATTCGTTTTATTACTATTGTTTATTTTGAACGATTTCACCGATCTAAAATGCTTGAAAATGCTTATTTTAGCAAAACAGCACGTTTTGAGCTTTAATCTGCGTTTTAACGCGTAAACGCGCATAAAACGACGAATTTTTTGGTTATTCCGTTTTTATTAATATTGCTTCTTATTTGAACGATCGATCTAAAATGCTTGAAAATGCTTATTTTAGCAAAACAGCACGTTTTGAGCTTTTAATCTGCGTTTTAACGCGTAAAACAGCATAAAAACGACGACTTTTTTATTATTCGTTTTTATTAATATTGCGTCTATTTGAACGATTTCAACGATCTAAAATTTTGAAAATGCTTATTTGAAAGCAAAACTGCACGTTTTGAGTTTTAATCTGCGTTTTAACGCGTAAAACAGCATAAAACGACGATTTTTTATTATCTGTTTTGCCATTATTGCTTCTATTTGAACGATTTCAATGATCTAAAATGCTTGAAAATGCTTATTTTGAAGCAAAACAGCACGTTTGAGCTTTAACTGCGTTTTAACGCGTAAAACAGCATAAAAACGACGAATTTTTTTATTATTCGTTTTTATTAATATTGCGTCTACGGAACGATTTCCAACGATCTAAAAATGCTAAAATGCTTATTTTAGCAAAAAACAGCACGTTTTGAGCTTTAATCAGCGTTTTAACGCATAAACAGCATAAAAACGACGAAATTTTTATTATTCGTTTTTATTAACATTGCGTCTATTTGAACGATTTCAACGGATCTAAAAATGCTTGAAAATGCTTATTTTAGCAAACAGCACGTTTTGAGCTTTGCTGCGTTTTAACGCGTAAAACAGCATAAAACGATGCGCCTTTATTATCTGTTTTATTAATATTGCTTCTTATTTGAAACGATTTCAACGATCTAAAATGCTTGAAAATGCTTATTTTAGCCAAACAGCACGTTTTGAGCTTTAATCTGCGTTTTAACGCGTAAAACAGCATAAAAACGACGAATTCGTTTATTATTCGTTTTTATTAATATTGCTTCTATTTGAACGATTTCAACGATCTTAAAATGCTTGAAAATGCTTATTTTAGCAAACAGCACGTTTTGAGCTTTAATCTGCGTTTTAACGCAAAACAGCAAAACGACGAATTTTATTATTCGTTTTTATTAATATTGCGTCTATTTGAAACGATTTCAACGATCTAAAATGCTTGAAATGTTTATTTTAGCAAAACAGCATGTTTTGAGTTTTAATCTTGCGTTTTAACGCGTAAAATGGCATAAAAACGAATTTTTATTATTCCTTTTATTAATATTGTTTATTTGAACAATTTCAACGATCTAAAATGCTGGAAAATGTTTATTTTAGCAAAACAGCACGTTTTTGAGTTTTATTCTGCGTTTCAACGCGCAAAACAGCATAAAAACGACGTAAAAATTTTTATTATTATTCGTTTTTTATTAATATTGCGTCTATTTGAACGATTTCAACGATCTAAAAAATGCTTGAAAATGCTTATTTTAGCAAAAACAGCACGTTTTGAGCTTTTTAATCTGCGTTTTAACGCAAAACAGCATAAAATGACGAATTTTTATTATTTGTTTTTATTAATATTGCTTCCTATTTAAACGATTTCACCCACTAAAATGCTTGAAAATGCTTATTTTAGCAAAACAGCACGTTTGAAAGCTTTAATCTGCGTTTTAACGCAAAACAGCATAAAACGACGAAATTTTTTATTATTCGTTTTATTAATATTGCTTCTATTTGAACGATTTCAACGATCTAAAATGCTTGAAAATGCTTATTTTGTGCTGTAAAACAGCACGTTTTGAGCTTTAATCTGCGTTTTAACGCGTAAACAGCATAAAACGACGAATTTTTTATTATTCGTTTTTATTACTATTGCTTCTATTTGAACGATTTCAACGATCTAAATGCTTCTGAAAATGCTTATTTTAAAGCAAAACAGCACGTTTTGAGTTTTAATCTGCGTTTAAATGCGTAAACAGCATAAAAACGACACTTTTTATTATTCGTTTTTATTACCATTGCTTCTATTTGAACGACTTCAACATCTAAAATGCTTGAAAATGCTTATTTTAGCAAAACAGCACGTTTTGAGCTTTAATCTGCGTTTTAACGCGTAAAACAGCATAAAAACGACGACTTTTTTATTATTCGTTTTATTAATATTGCGTCTATTTGAACGATTTCAACGATCTAAAATTTTGAAAATGCTTATTTTGAAGCAAAACCGCACGTTTTGAGTTTAATCTGCGTTTAACGCGTAAAACAAGTTAAGTAAAACGACGAATTTTTTTATTCGTTTTTATTAATATTGCTTCTATTTCCGAACGATTTCAACGATTCTAAAATGCTTGAAAAATGCTTATTTTAGCAAAACAGCAATGTTTTGAGCTTTTAATCGCGTTTTAACGCGTAAAACAGCATAAAACGACGAATTTTTATTATTCGTTTTTATTAATATTGCGTCTATTTGAACGATTTCAACGATCTAAAATCTTTTGAAAATGCTTATTTTAGCAAAACGTTTTGAGTTTTAATCAGCGTTTTAACGCATAAAACAGCATGTAAAACGACGAAATTTTTATTATTCGTTTTTATTAATACTGGTGTCTATTTGAACGATTTCAACGATCTAAAAATGCTTCTGAAAATGCTTATTTCAGCAAAATAGCACGTTTTGAGTTTTAAGCTGCGTTTTAACGCGTAAAACAGCATAAAAAACGACGAATTTTTATTATTCGTTTTTATTAATATTGCTTCTATTTGAACGATTTCAACGATCTAAAACAGCTTGAAAATGCTTATTTTAGCAAAACAGCACGTTTTGAGTTTTAATCTGCGTTTTAACGCGTAAAAACAGCATAAAACTACTAAATTCGTTTATTATTCGTTTTTATTACTATTGCTTCTATTTGAACGATTCTGATCTAAAATGCTTGAAAATGCTTATTTTAGCAAAACAGCACGTTTTGAGCTTTAATCTGCGTTTGCATCGCAAAACAGCAAAAACGACGAATTTTATTATTCGTTTTTATTACTATTGCGTCTATTTGAACGATTTCACCATCTAAAATGCTTGAAAATGCTTATTTCAGCAAAACAGCACGTTTTGAGTTTTAATCTGCGTTTTAACGCGTAAAACAGCATAAAAACGACGAATTTTTATTATTCCTTTTTTATTAATATTGCTTCTATTTGAACAATTTCAACGATCTAAAATGCTGGAAAAATGTTTACGTTTTAGCAAAAACAGCACGTTTTGAGTTTTATTCTGCGTTTCAACGCGTAAAACAGCAGACGAAATTTTATTATTCGTTTTATTAATATTGCGTCTATTTGAACGGGATTTCTAACGATCTAAAATGCTTGAATGCTTATTTTAGCAAACAGCACGTTTTGAGCTTTAATCTGCGTTTAACGCGCGTAAAACAGCATAAAATGACAAATTTTTTATTATTTGTTTTTATTAATATTGTTTATTTAAAACGATTTCCAACGATCTAAAAAATGCTGAAAATGTTTATTTAGCAAACAGCATATCGTTTGAGCTTTAATCTGCGTTTTAACGCGTAAAACAGCATGTAAAACGACGAAAATTTTTATTATTCGTTTTGTCATTATTGCTTCTATTTGAACGATTTCCCAAATGACCCAAAATGCTTGAAAAATGCGCTTATTTTAGCAAAACAGCACGTTTTGAGCTTTAATCTGCGTTTTAAGCGTAAAACAGCAATAAAAACGACGAATTCTCATTATTCGTTTTTATTAATATTGCGTCTATTTGAACGATTTCCAACAATCTAAAATGCTTGAAAATGCTTATTTTAGCAAAACAAGACGTTTTGAGTTTTAATCTGCGTTTTAACGCGTAAACAGCATAAAAACGACGAATTTTTATTATTCTACTTTTATTAATATTGCTTCTATTTGAACGATTTCAACGATCTAAAATGCTTGAAAATGATTATTTTAGCAAAACAGCACGTTTTGAGCTTTAATCTGCGTTTTAACGCGTAAAACAGCATAAAAAATGACGAATTTTTTATTATTCGTTTTTTAATAATATTGCGTCTATTTGAACGATTTCAACGATCAAAAATGCTTGAAAATGCTTTACTTTAGCAAAACAGCACGTTTTGAGCTTCTTTAACGTTTTAACGTAAAACAGCATAAAACGACGAATTTTTTATTATTCGTTTTTATTAATATTGCTTCTATTCTGAACGATTTCAACGGATCTAGTACCGTTTGAAAATGCTTATTTTAGCAAAAACAGCACATTTTGAGTTTTATTCTGCGTTTTAACGCGTAAAACAGCATAAAGTCGACGAAATTTTTATTATTCGTTTTTATTGTCATTGCGTCTATTTGAAACATCAACGATCTAAAATGCTTGAAAATTTATTTAGCAAAACAGTACGTTTTGAGCTTTAATCTGCGTTTTAACGCGCATAAACAAATATAAAATGACGAATTTTTATTATTCGTTTTATTAATATTGCTTCTATTTAAACGATTTCAACGATCTAAAAATGCTTGAAAATGCTTATTTTAGCAAAACACTACGTTTTGAGCTTTAATCTGCGTTTAACGCGTAAAGCAATACGTAAACTGAACGAAGTATTACCGATGCAATTTTTTTTTGGGTTTTTAAAAAATTAAAAAAAAAAATTTTTTTAAAAAAACTTTTTTAAAAAATTGGTTTTTCCGAAAAAAAAAAAAAAAAAATTTTTTTTTTTTTTTAAAAAAACTTTTATTTTTTTTTTTAAACCAAAAACCAAAAAAAAAAATTTTTTTAAAACCTTTTTTTTTTTTTTTTTAAAAAAACCAAAAAAATTTTTTTTTAAAATTTTTTTTTTTAAAAAATTTTTTTTTAAATTTTTTCAAAAAAAAAAAAAAAAAAAATTTTTTTTTAATTTTTTAAAAAAAAAAAAAAAAATTTTTTTTTTTTTAAAAAATTTTTTTTTAAAAAAAAAACCAAAAAAAAAAATTTTTTTAAAAACCCTTTTTTTTTTTTTTTTAAGGGTTTAAAAACAAAAGGGGAAAATTTTTTTTTTTTTAAAAAATTTTTTTTTGGAAATTTTTTTTTAAAAAATTTTTGGGAAAATTTTTTTTGGTTTTTTTTTTTTCCCTTTAAAAAAAAAAAAATTTAAAATTTTTTTAAAATTTTTTTAAAAAAACCAAATTTTTTTTTTTTTAAAAAAAATTTTTTAAAAAAAATTTTTTTTTTTTTTTTTCCCAAAAAATTTTAAAACAAAATTTTTTTTTAAAAATTTTTATTTTTTTTAAAAAATTTTTTTTTTTTTTTTAAAAAAAAAAAATTTTTTTTTTTTTTAAAATTTTCCTTTAAAAAAAATTTTAAAATTTTTTAAATTTATTTTTAAAAAAAAACGTTTTTTTTTTAAAAAATTTTTTTTAAAAAAAAAAGGTTTAAAAAAATTTTTTTTTCCCAAAAATTTTTTCCAAAATTTTTAAAAATTTTTTTTTTTAAAAAAATTTTTTTTGGAAAAAATTTTTTTTAAAAAAAAATTTTTTTTTAAAAAAAAATTTAAAAAATTTTTTAAAAATTTTTAAAAATTTTTTTTTTTTTTTTTAAAAAATTTTTTTTTTGGAAAAAAAATTTTAAAAAAAAAAAAAAAAAACCCCCAATTTTTTTTTTAAAAAAAACCCCAAAATTTTTTTTTTTTTTAAAAATTTTTTTTTGAAAAACCCTTTTTTTTTTTTTTTAAACAAAAAAAGGGGTTTTTTTTTTTTTAAAAATTTAAAAAAAAAAGAAAAATTTTTTTTTTAAAATTTTTTTAAAATTTTTTTAAAAAAATTTTTTAAAAATTTTTTTTTTTTAAAAAAACAGAAAAAAAATTTTTTTTTTTTTTTTTAAAAAAACCAAAAAAAAAAAAAAATTTTTTTTTTTTTTTTAAAAACAAAAAAACCTTTTTTAAAAAATTTTTTTTAAAAAAAAAAAATTTTTTTTTTTTTTTTTAAACCCCAAAAAAAAAAAAATTTTTAAATTTTGGTTTTTTTTTTAAAAAAATTTTTAAAATTTTTTTTTTTTAAAAAAAACAAACTTTTTTTAAAAAACCC
>NW_027046534.1:0-23807 GCF_025399875.1 Dalotia coriaria | reverse complement strand
TAGATTAATCGACGCAATATTAATAAAAACAAATAATAAAATTCGTCGTTTTTATGCTGTTTTACGCGTTAAAACGCAGGTTAAAGCTCAAAACGTGCTGTTTTGCTAAATAAGCATTTTCAAGCATTTTAGATCGTTGAAATCGTTCAAATAGAAGCAATATTAATAAAAACGAATAATAAAAATTTCGTCGTTTTTATGCTGTTTTACGCGTTAAACGCAGGTTAAAGCTCAAAACGTGCTGTTTTGCTAAAATAAGCATTTTCAAGCATTTTAGATCGTTGAAATCGTTCAAATAGACGCAATAAAAATAAAAACATATAATAAAAATTTCGTCGTTTTAATGCCGTTTTACGCGTTAAAACGCAGATTAAAACTCAAAACGTGCTGTTTTGCTAAAATAAGCATTTTCAAGCATTTTAGATCGTTGAAATCGTTTAAATGGACGCAATATTAATAAAAAACGAATAATAAAATTTCGTCGTTTTATGCTGTTTTACGCGTTAAAACGCAGATTAAAGCTCAAAACGTGCTGTTTGCTAAAATAAGCATTTTCAAGCATTTTAGATCGTTGAAATCGTTTAAATAGACGCAATATTAAAAAAACGAATAATAAAAATTCGTCGTTTTAATGCTGTTTACGCGTTAAAACGCAGATTAAAGCTCAAAACGTGCTGTTTTGCTAAAATAAGCATTTTCAAGCATTTTGAGATTTTTGAAATCGTTCAAATAGACGCAATATTAATAAAAACGAATAATAAAAATTTCGTCGTTTTATGTGCTGTTTTACGCGTTAAAACGCAGATTAAAGCTAAAACGTGCTGTTTTGCTAAAATAAAGCATTTTCAAGCATTTTAGATCGTTGAAATCGTTCAAATAGAAGCAATATTAATAAAAACGAATAATAAAAATTCGTCTATGCTGTTTTACGCGTTAAAACGCAGATTAAAGCTCAAAACGTGCTGTTTTGCTAAAAATAATCATTTTCAAGCATTTTAGATCGTTGAAATCGTTCAAATAGACGCAATATTAAAAAACGAATAATAAAAATTTCGTCGTTTTATGCAGTTTTACGCGTTAAAACGCAGATTAAAGCTAAAAGGTGCTGTTTTGCTAAAATAAGCATTTTCAAGCATTTTAGATCGTTGAAATCGTTCAAATAGACGCAATATTAATAAAACAATAATAAAAATTTCGTCGTTTTTATGCGTTTTACGCGTTAAAACGCAGATTAAAAGCTCAAAACGTGCTGTTTTCGCTAAAATAAGCATTTTCAAGCATTTTAGATCGTTGAAATCGTTCAAATAGAGCAATATTAATAAAACGAATAATAAAATTCGTCTTTTATGCTGTTTTACGCGTAAAAAACGCGCAGATTAAAGCTCAAAACGTGCTTGTTTTGCTAAAATAAGCATTTTCAAGCATTTTAGATCGTTGAAATCGTTCAAATAGAAGCAATAAAATAAAAACAATAATAAAAAATTCTGTCGTTTTTAGCTGTTTACGCGTTAAAACGCAGATTAAAGCTCAAAACGTGCTGTTTTGCTAAAATAAGCATTTTCAAGCATTTTAGATCGTTGAAATCGTTCAAATAGACGCAAAATTAATAAAAACGAATAATAAAAATTTTCGTCGTTTTTATGCGTTTACGCTTAAAACTGCGATTAAAAGCTCAAACGTGCTGTTTTTGCTAAAATAAGCATTTTCAAGCATTTTAGATCGTTGAAATCGTTAAATAGACGCAATAATAAAAACGAATAATAAAAAATTCGTCGTTTTTATGCTGTTTTACGCGTTAAAACGCAGATTAAAGTCAAAACGTGCTGTTTTGCTTAAAATAAGCATATTCAAGCATTTTAGATCGTTGAAATTCGTTTAAATAGACGCAATATTAATAAAACGAATAATAAATTTCGTCGTTTTAGCTGTTTTACGCGTTAAAAACGCAGATTAAAGCTCAAAACGTGCTGTTTTGCTAAAATAAGCATTTTCAAGCATTTTAGATCGTTGAAATCGTTCAAATAGACGCAATATTAATAAAAACGAATAATAAAAAATTCGTCGTTTTTATGCTGTTTTACGCGTTAAAACGCAGATTAAAGCTCAAAACGTGCTGTTTTGTAAAATAAGCATTTTAAGCATTTTAGATCTTGAAATCGTTCAAATAGAAGCAATATTAATAAAAACGAATAATAAAAATTCGTCGTTTTTATGCTGTTTTACGCGTTAAAACGCAGATTAAAGCTCAAAACTGTTTTCTAAAATAAGCATTTTCAAGATTTGATCGTTGAAACGTTCAAATAGAAAATATTAAAAAAAATAATAAAAAATTCGTCGTTTTATGCTGTTTTAGCGTTAAAACGCAGTTAAAGCTCAAAAGGCTTTTGCTAAAATAAGCATTTTAAGCATTTTGATCGTTGAAATCGTTCAAAAGACGCAATTAAAAAAAACAAAAATTAAAATTCCGTTTTTTGCTGTTTTACGCGTTAAAACGCAGATTAAAGCTCAAAACGTGCTGTTTTGCTAAAATAAGCATTTTCAAGCATTTTAGATCGTTGAAATCGTTTAAATAGACGCAATATTAATAAAAACGAATAATAAAATTTCGTCGTTTTATGCTGTTTTACGCGTTAAAACGCAGATTAAAGCTCAAAACGTGCTGTTTTGCTAAAATAAGCATTTTCAAGCATTTTAGATCGTTGAAATCGTTTAAATAGACGCAATATTAATAAAAACAAATAATAAAAATTTCGTCGTTTTATGCTTGTTTTACGCGTTAAAACGCAGATTAAAGCTCAAAACGTGCTGTTTTGCTAAAATAAGCATTTTCAAGCCATTTTAGATCGTTGAAATCGTTCAAATAGACGCAATATTAATAAAAACGAATAATAAAAATTCGTCGTTTTATGCTGTTTTACGCGTTAAAACCAGATTAAAGCTCAAAACGTGCTGTTTTGCTAAAATCAGCATTTTCAAGCATTTTAGATCGTTGAAATCGTTCAAATAAAACGCAATATGAATAAAAGACGAATAATAAAAAATCGTCGTTTTATGCTGTTTTACGCGTTAAAACGCAGATTAAAGCTCAAAACGTGCTGTTTTGCTAAAATAAGCATTTTCAAGCATTTTAGATCGTTGAAATCGTTCAAATAGAAGCAATATTAATAAAAACGAATAATAAAAATTTCGTCGTTTTATGCTGTTTTACGCGTTAAAACGCAGATTAAAGCTCAAAACGATGCTGTTTTGCTAAAATAAGCATTTTCAGCATTTTAGATCGTTGAAATCGTTCAAATAGACGCAATATTAATAAAAACGAATAATAAAAATTCGTCGTTTTATGCTGTTTTACGCGTTAAAACGCAGATTAAAGCTCAAAACGTGCTGTTTTGCTAAAATAAGCATTTTCAAGCATTTTAGATCGTTGAAATCGTTTAAATAGACGCAATATTAATAAAAACGAATAATAAAGTTTCGTCGTTTACGCTGTTTTACGCGTTAAAACGCAGATAAAGCTCAAAACGTGCTGTTTGCTAAAATAAGCATTTTCAAGCATTTTAGATCGTTGAAATCGTTAAATAGACGCAATTAATAAAACAATAAAAAAATTCGTCGTTTTATGCTGTTTTACGCGTTAAAACGCAGATTAAAGCTCAAACGTGCTGTTTTGCTAAAATAAGCATTTTCAAGCATTTTGATCGTTGAACGTTCAAATAGACAATATTAATAAAAACGAATAATAAAATTTCGTCGTTTTATGCTGTTTTACGCGTTAAAACAGATTAAGCTCAAAACGTGCTGTTTTGCTAAAATCAGCATTTTCAAGCATTTTAGATCGTTGAAATCGTTCAAATAGAAGCAATATGAATAAAAGACGAATAATAAAAATCGTCGTTTTTATGCTGTTTTACGCGTTAAAACGCAGATTAAAGCTCAAACGTGCTGTTTTGCTAAAATAAGCATTTTCAAGCATTTTAGATCGTTGAAATCGTTAAATAGACGCAATATTAATAAAAACAAATAATAAAAATTCGTCGTTTTTATGCTGTTTTACGCGTTAAACAGATTAAAGCTCAAACGTGCTGTTTTGCTAAAATAATCATTTTCAAGCATTTTAGATCGTTGAAATCGTTCAAATAGACGCAATATTAATAAAAACGAATAATAAAAATTTCGTCGTTTTATGCGTTTTACGCGTTAAAACGCAGATTAAAGCTCAAAGATGCTGTTTTGCTAAAATAAGCATTTTCAAGCATTTTAGATCGTTGAAATCGTTCAAATAGACGCAATATTAATAAAAACGAATAATAAAAATTCGTCGTTTTTATGCTGTTTTACGCGTTAAAACGCAGTTTAAAAAGCTAAAAACGTGCTGTTTTGCTAAAATAAGCATTTTCAAGCATTTTAGATCGTTGAAATCGTTCAAATATAAGCAATATAATAAAAACGAATAAAAAAAAATTCGTCGTTTTATGCTGTTTTACGCGTTAAAACGCAGATTAAAGCTCAAAACGTGCTGTTTTGCAAAAAATAAGCATTTTCAAGCATTTTAGATCATTGAAATCGTTCAAATAGAAGCAATATTAATAAAAACGAATAAAAAAATTCGTCGTTTTATGCTGTATTACGCGTTAAAACGCAGATTAAAGCTCAAAACGTGCTGTTTTGCTAAAATAAGCATTTTCAAGCATTTTAGATCGTTGAAATCGTTCAAATAGACGCAATATAATAAAACGAATATAAAAATTTCGTCGTTTTTATGCTGTTTTACGCGTTAAAACGCAGATTAAAGCTCAAAACGGCTGTTTTGCTAAAATAAGCATTTTCAAGCATTTTAGATCGTTGAAATCGTTCAAATAGAAGCAATATTAATAAAAACGAATAAAAAACTGACACGAAACGGTCATGCTAAAATAAGCATTCCATTTTAGATCGTTGAAATGTTAATAGAGCAATATAATAAAAACGAATAATAATTCGCGTTTTTATGCGTACGTTAAACGCAGATTAAAGCTCAAAACGTGCTGTTTTGCTAAAATAAGCATTTTCAAGCATTTTAGATCGTTGAAATCGTTAAATAGACGCAATATTAATAAAAACGAATAATAAAAATTCGTCGTTTTTATGCTGTTTTACGCGTTAAACGCAGATTAAAGCTCAAAACGTGCTGTTTTGCTAAAATAAGCATTTTCAAGCATTTTAGATTTTGAAATCGTTCAAATAGACGCAATATTAATAAAAACGAATATTAAAAATTCGTCGTTTTATGCTGTTTTTCGCGTTAAAACGCAGATTAAAGCTCAAAAACGTGCTGTTTTGCTAAAATAAGCATTTTCAAGCATTTTAGATCGTTGAAATCGTTCAAATAGAAGCAATATTAATAAAAACGAATAATAAAAATTCGTCGTTTTATGCTGTTTTCGCGTTAAAACGCAGATTAAAGCTCAAAACGTGCTGTTTTGCTAAAATAAGCATTTTCAAGCATTTTAGATCGTTGAAATCGTTCAAATAGACGCAATATTAATAAAAACAATAATAAAAATTCGTCTTTTTTATGCTGTTTTACGCGTTAAAACGCAGATTAAAGCTCAAAACGTGCTGTTTTGCTAAAATAAGCATTTTCAAGCATTTTAGATCGTTGAAATCGTTCAAATAGAAGCAATATTAATAAAAACGAATAATAAAAATTCGTCGTTTTTATGCTGTTTTACGCGTTAAAACGCAGATTAAAAGCTCAAAACGTGCTGTTTTGCTAAAATAAGCATTTTCAAGCATTTTAGATCGTTGAAATCGTTCAAATAGACGCAATATTAATAAAAACGAATTACAAAAATTCGTCGTTTTATGTTTCGTTTAACGCTTAAAGCGCAGATTAAAGCCAAAACGTGCTGTTTTGCTAAAAAAGTTAAAAATTTTTTGTAAATTTCAAAAGAAGAAATTTAATAAAAACGAATTAAAAAATTTTTTTCGTTTTATAAAGGCAGAAAAAATAAAAACTGTTTTTTAAAAAAATTTTAATTTTTTTAACGTTGTTTTCAAAAAAGAAATTTTAAAAAAAACGAATTAAAAAACTTTTTTTTTTCGAAAAAACGGTTAAACCCCGGGGTTTTCAAAAAAATTTTTTAAGAAAAGATCGTTTTTAAATAAGCAATTTAATAAAAAAATTTAAAAAATTTTTTTATGGTTTTTATTAAAAAATTAAAGCTCAAAAGGTTTTTCCAAAAAAGTTTTTTAAATTTTTTTAACGTTGTCAAATAAGAAATTTAAAAAAAAAATTAAAAATTTTCCTTTTTTATGGTTTTATTAAAACAAAAAAAAAAGGGGCGTTTTGCTAAAAAAGATTTTTTTAACGTTGTGTTAAATTTTAAAAAAAATAAAAAAAAAAAAAATTTTTTTTATTTTTTCGCGTTAAAAGCGTTGCTAAAACGGGGGCAAAAAAAGCTTTTCAAGCATTTTAATTTTTTTTAATTTAAATGACCTTTTAAAAAAAAAATTATAAAAATTTCTTTTTTGTTTTTAGTTTTAAACGCGTTAAAGCTAAAACTCTTTTGTTTTTAAAAACATTTTAAGCATTTTAACTTAAACGTTAAATTTTAAAAAATAAAAAATAAAAAAACGAAAAAAATTGGTTTTTTAGCTTTTTTTTAAAAAAAAAAAAAAATTTGTTTTTGCAAAAATAACATTTTAGATCGTTGAAATCGTTCTGATAATGCAATATTAATAAAAACGAATAATAAAAAATTCGTCGTTTTATGCTGTTTTACGCTTAAAACACAGATTAAAAGCTCAAAACGTGCTGTTTTGCTAAAATAAGCATTTTCAAGCATTTTAGATCGTTGAAATCGTTCAAATAGAAGCAATATTAATAAAAACGAATAATAAAAAATCGTCGTTTTATGCTGTTTTACGCGTTAAAACGCAGATTAAAGCTCAAAACGTGCTGTTTTGCTAAAATAAGCATTTTCAAGCGTTTTTAGATCGTTGAAATCGTTCAAATAGAGCAATATTAATAAAGAACGAATAATAAAAATTTCGTCGTTTTATGCTGTTTTACGCGTTAAAACGCAGATTAAAGCTCAAAACGTGCTGTTTTGCTAAAATAAGCATTTTCAAGCATTTTAGATCGTTGAAATCGTTCAAATAGACGCAATATTAATAAAAACGAATAATAAAAATTCGTCGTTTTTATGCTGTTTTACGCGTTAAAACGCAGATTAAAGCTCAAAACGTGCTGTTTTGCTAAAATAAGCATTTTCAAGCATTTTAGATCGTTGAAATCGTTCAAATAGGAGCAATATTAATAAAAACGAATAAAAAAATTTTCGTCGTTTTTATGCTGTTTTACGCGCTAAAACGCAGATTAAAGCTCAAAACGTGCTGTTTTTGCTAAAATAAGCATTTTCAAGCATTTTTAGATCGTTGGAAATCGTTTAAATAGACGCAATATTAATAAAAACGGAATAATAAAATTCGTCGTTTTTATGCTGTTTTACGCGTTAAAACACAGATTAAAGCTCAAAACGTGCTGTTTTGCTAAAATAAAAGCATTTTCAAGCATTTTAGATCGTTGAAATCGTTCAAATAGAAGCAATATTGTAAAACGAATTGCCAAAATTCGTCGTTTTTATGCTATTTTTACCCGTTAAAGCGCGAATTAAAGCTCCAAAACGTGCTGTTTTGCTACGTAAGCATTTTTCAAGCATTTTTAGATCGTTGGAAATCGTTCAAATAGAAGCAATATTAATAAAACGAATAATAAAAATTCGTCGTTTTATGCTGTTTTGCGGGTGAAAACGCAGATTAAAACTCAAAACGTGCTGTTTTGCTAAAATAAGCATTTTCAAGCATTTTTAGATCGTTGAAATCGTTCGATAGACGCAATGGCAAAACGAATAATAAAAATTCGTCGTTTTATGCTGTTTTACGCGTTAAAACGCAGATTAAAGCTCAAACGTGCTGTTTTGCTAAAATAAGCATTTTTCAAAGCATTTTAGATCGTTGAAATCGTTTAAATAGACGCAATATTAATAAAAACGAATAATAAAAAATTCGTCGTTTTAATGCTGTTTTACGCGTTAAAACACAGATTAAAACTCGAAAACGATACTGTTTTGCTAAAATAAGCATTTTCAAGCATTTTAGATCGTTGAAATCGTTCAAATAGAAGCAATATTAATAAAACGAATAATAAAAATTACGTCGTTTTATGCTTAACATGCGTTAAAACGCAGATTAAAGCTCAAAACGTGCTGTTTTGCTAAAATAAAAGCATTTTCAAGCGTTTTAGATCGTTGAAATCGTTCAAATAGACATAATATTAATAAAGAACGAATAATAAAAAGAATTTCGTCGTTTTATGCTGTTTACGCGTGAAAACGCAGATTAAAACTCAAAACGTGCTGTTTTTTCCTAAAATAAAGCATTTCAAGCATTTTTAAGATCGTTGAAATCGTTCAAATAGACGCAATATTAATAAAAAACGAATAATAAAAAATTCGTCGTTTTTATGCTGTTTTACGCGTTAAAACGCAGATTAAAGCTCAAAACATGCTGTTTTTGCTAAAATAAGCATTTTCAAGCATTTTAGATCGTTGGAAATCGTTCAAATAGGAGCAATATTAATAAAAACGAATAATAAAAATTTCGTCGTTTTTTATGCTGTTTTGCGCGTTAAAACGCAGATTAAAGCCGGACGGCTGGGCCGGCATTTTCAGAAGCATTTTAGATCGTTGAAATCGTTCAAATAGACGCAATAAAATAAAAACATATAATAAAATTTCGTCGTTTTATGCCGTTTTACGCGTTAAAACGCAGATTAAAGCTCAAAACGTGCTGTTTTGCTAAAATAAGCATTTTCAAGCATTTTAGATCGTTGAAATCGTTTCAAATAGAAGCAATATTAATAAAAAGCTGAATTGTAAAAAATTCGTCGTTTTTATCTTTGTTTTTACGCGTTAAAGCGCAGATTAAAGCTCAAAGGTGCTGTTTTGCTAAAATAAGCATTTTCAAGCATTTTAGATCGTTGAAATCGTTCAAATAGGGCAATATTAATAAAAACAGAATAATAAAAATTTCGTCGTTTTTATGCTGTTTTACGTTGACAGATTAAAAGATCAAAACGTGGTGTTTTTGCTAAAATAAGCGCAAGCATTTTAGATTCCGTTGAAATCGTTCAAATAGACGCAATATTAATAAAAACAGATTGTAAAAAATTCGTCGTTTTATCTTCATTTTACGCGTTAAAGCGCAGATTAAAGCTCAAAAGAGCATTGTGTTTGCTAAAATAAGCATTTGCAAGCATTTTTAGATCGTTGAAATCGTTCAAATAGAAGCAATATTAATAAAAACGAATAATAAAATTCGTCGTTTTTATGCTGTTTTACGCGTTAAAACGCAGATTCGAAAACTCAAAGCGTGCTGTTTTGCTAAAATAACCATTTTCAAGCATTTTAGATCGTTGAAATCGTTCAAATAGACGCAATATTAATAAAAACAGATAATAAAAAATTCGTCGTTTTATGCTGTTTGACGCGTTAAAACGCAGATTAAAGCTCAAAACGTGCTGTTTTGCTAAAATAAAGCATTTTTCAAGCATTTTAGATCGTTGAAATCGTTTAAATAGACGCAATATTAATAAAAACGAATAATAAATTTTCGTCGTTTTATGGTTTAATACGCGTTAAACGCAATTAAAAGCTCAAAAACGTGTCTGTTTTGCTGTTTTAAGCATTTAAAGGACGATTGAAATCTTCAAAAGGCTTATTAATAAAAAATAAGAAATTCAAGTCGTTTTATATGTTGAATTTCACGAAAGAAGCAATTAAAAGTCAAAAACGTCGCTGTTTTGCTAGTTTAGCATTTAAAACCCAAATTAGACCAAGATCGTTTTAAAAAAACATTTTCAAAACGTTTAATAAAATCGTCGTTATGACGATAGTTAAACGCAATTAAATCAAATCGCGTTTTATGCTTTTACGCGTTAAAAGAAATTTAAAGATCGTAAAAGTGTTTTTAAATAAGACCATATTAAAAAGAATTAAAAATTTCGTCGATAGATGCTGTATTACGCTTAAAACGCAGATAAAATCGTTTACTGTTTCGCTAAAATGCGATTAATTCAAGATTACGTTGAAATGTCAAATAGAGCATTTTAACAAAACGAATAATAAAATTTCGTCGTTTTAATGCTGAACGCGTTAAAAAGCGAGATTAAAGTTCAGACGTTTGTTTTGCTAAAATAAGCATTTCAGCATTAGACGTTGTGAAATCTCAAATAGCATTTTCAAATAACGGAAACGTAAATAGATGCATATTAATAAATGCTGTTTAAAGTTAAAACGCAGTATTTACGTTAAAACGCTGTTTACCCAAAAATAGCTTTTCAAACATAGATTTCGAAATCGTTTTAGATCGTTGCAATATTAATAGAACAATAATAAAAAAATTGTATATTGCTGTTTTACGCTTTTAACGCAGTTAAAACTCAGTACTGTTTCAAAATAAAGCATTTTGCAAGATTAGATCGTTGCATTCTGTAAATGCGCAATTAAAACGAATAAAAAATTTCGCGTTTTAACGTTTTACGCGTTAAAATGCGATTAAAGCTCAAAACGCTGTTTTGCTAAAATAAAGCATTTTCAAGCATTTTAATTTAAATCGTTAAATGGCTAATAAATAAAACGAATAATAAAAAACGTCGTTTTATCCCTGTTTATGCGTAAAACGCAGATTAAAGCTCAAAACGGCTGTTTTGCTAAAATAAGCATTTTCAAGCGTTTTGGGATCGTTGAAATCGTTCAAATAGACGCAATATTAATAGAACGAATAAAAAAAATTTTCCGTCGTTTTAAATGCTGTTTTCACGTTAAAACGCAGTTTAAAAAGCTCAAACTTGTTTGCTAAAAATAAGCATTTTCAAGCATTTTAGATCGTTGAAATCGTTCAAATAGACGCAATATTAATAAAAACGAATAAAAAAAATTCGCCTTTTTTATGCTGTTTTACGCTTTTAAAATGCAGATTTGCTCAAAACGTGCTTTGTTTAAAATAAGCATTTTCAAGCATTTTAGATCGTTGAAATCCGTTTAAAATAGACGCAATATTAATAAAACGAATAAAAAAAAATTCGCCGTTTTATGCTGTTTTACGCGTTAAAAAAGATTAAAGCTCAAACGTGCTGTTTTGCTAAATAAGCATTTTCAGCATTTAGATCGTTAAAAATCGTTCAAATAGAAGCAATATTAAAAAAAACGATTATAAAATCGTCGTTTTATCCCGTTTCCCGTGAAAACGCAGATTAAAACTCAAAACGTGCTGTTTTGCTAAAATAAGCATTTTCAAGCATTTTTAGATCGTTGAAATCGTTCGATAGACGCAATGGCAAAACGAATAATAAAAATTCGTCGTTTTATGCTGTTTTACGCGTTAAAACGCAGATTAAAGCTCAAACGTGCTGTTTTGCTAAAATAAGCATTTTTCAAAGCATTTTAGATCGTTGAAATCGTTTAAATAGACGCAATATTAATAAAAACGAATAATAAAAAATTCGTCGTTTTAATGCTGTTTTACGCGTTAAAACACAGATTAAAACTCGAAAACGATACTGTTTTGCTAAAATAAGCATTTTCAAGCATTTTAGATCGTTGAAATCGTTCAAATAGAAGCAATATTAATAAAACGAATAATAAAAATTACGTCGTTTTATGCTTAACATGCGTTAAAACGCAGATTAAAGCTCAAAACGTGCTGTTTTGCTAAAATAAAAGCATTTTCAAGCGTTTTAGATCGTTGAAATCGTTCAAATAGACATAATATTAATAAAGAACGAATAATAAAAAGAATTTCGTCGTTTTATGCTGTTTACGCGTGAAAACGCAGATTAAAACTCAAAACGTGCTGTTTTTTCCTAAAATAAAGCATTTCAAGCATTTTTAAGATCGTTGAAATCGTTCAAATAGACGCAATATTAATAAAAAACGAATAATAAAAAATTCGTCGTTTTTATGCTGTTTTACGCGTTAAAACGCAGATTAAAGCTCAAAACATGCTGTTTTTGCTAAAATAAGCATTTTCAAGCATTTTAGATCGTTGGAAATCGTTCAAATAGGAGCAATATTAATAAAAACGAATAATAAAAATTTCGTCGTTTTTTATGCTGTTTTGCGCGTTAAAACGCAGATTAAAGCCGGACGGCTGGGCCGGCATTTTCAGAAGCATTTTAGATCGTTGAAATCGTTCAAATAGACGCAATAAAATAAAAACATATAATAAAATTTCGTCGTTTTATGCCGTTTTACGCGTTAAAACGCAGATTAAAGCTCAAAACGTGCTGTTTTGCTAAAATAAGCATTTTCAAGCATTTTAGATCGTTGAAATCGTTTCAAATAGAAGCAATATTAATAAAAAGCTGAATTGTAAAAAATTCGTCGTTTTTATCTTTGTTTTTACGCGTTAAAGCGCAGATTAAAGCTCAAAGGTGCTGTTTTGCTAAAATAAGCATTTTCAAGCATTTTAGATCGTTGAAATCGTTCAAATAGGGCAATATTAATAAAAACAGAATAATAAAAATTTCGTCGTTTTTATGCTGTTTTACGTTGACAGATTAAAAGATCAAAACGTGGTGTTTTTGCTAAAATAAGCGCAAGCATTTTAGATTCCGTTGAAATCGTTCAAATAGACGCAATATTAATAAAAACAGATTGTAAAAAATTCGTCGTTTTATCTTCATTTTACGCGTTAAAGCGCAGATTAAAGCTCAAAAGAGCATTGTGTTTGCTAAAATAAGCATTTGCAAGCATTTTTAGATCGTTGAAATCGTTCAAATAGAAGCAATATTAATAAAAACGAATAATAAAATTCGTCGTTTTTATGCTGTTTTACGCGTTAAAACGCAGATTCGAAAACTCAAAGCGTGCTGTTTTGCTAAAATAACCATTTTCAAGCATTTTAGATCGTTGAAATCGTTCAAATAGACGCAATATTAATAAAAACAGATAATAAAAAATTCGTCGTTTTATGCTGTTTGACGCGTTAAAACGCAGATTAAAGCTCAAAACGTGCTGTTTTGCTAAAATAAAGCATTTTTCAAGCATTTTAGATCGTTGAAATCGTTTAAATAGACGCAATATTAATAAAAACGAATAATAAAAATTCGTCGTTTTATGCTGTTTTACCGCGTTCCGGCGCAGATTAAAAACTCAGAACGTACTGTTTTGCTAAAACAAAGCATTTTCAAGCATTTTAGATCGTTGAAATCGTTCAAATAGACCTGTAATAGTAATAAAACGAATAATAAAAATTTCGTCGTTTTATGCTGTTTTACGCGTTAAAACACCGTTAAAGCTCAAAACGTGTATTTTTGCTAAAATATAAGCATTTTCAAGCATTTTAGATCGGTGAAATCGTTCAAATAGAAGCAATATTAATAAAAACGAATAGAAAAAATTCGTGGTTTTATGCTTTTGTTTTACGCGTTAAAACGCAGATTAAGGATTCAAAACGTGCTGTTTTGCTAAAATAAACATTTTTCAAACATTTTTAGATCGTTGAAATCGTTCAAACAGAAGCAATATTAATAAAAACGAATAAAAAATTCGTTGTTTTTATGCTGTTTTACGCGTTAAAACGCAGATTAAAGCTCAAAACGTGCTGTTTTGCTAAAATAAGCATTTTCAAGCATTTTTAGATCGTTGAAATCGGTCAAATAGACGCAATAGTAATAAAAAACGAATAATAAAAATTTCGTCATTTTATGCTGTTTTACGCGTTAAACGCAGATTAAAGCTCAAAACGGCGCTGTTTTGCTTTAAAATAAGCATTTTTCAAGCATTTTAGATCGTTGAAATCGTTCAAATAGAAGCAATATTAATAAAAACGAATAATAAAAATTCGTCGTTTTATATGCTGTTTATGCGCGTTAAAACGCAGATTAAACTCAAAACGTGCTGTTTTGCCTAAAATAAGCATTTTCAAGCGTTTTAGATCGCGGTGAAATCACGTTCCAAATAGACGCAATATTAATAAGAACGAATAATAAGAATTTCGTCGTTTTATGCTGTTTTTACGCGTTAAAACGCAGATTAAAACTCAAAACGTGCTGTTTTGCTAAAATAAAAGCATTTTCAAGCATTTTTAGATCGTTGAAATCGTTCAAATAGACGCAATATTAATAAAAACGAATAATAAAATTCGTCGTTTTATGCTGTTTTACGCGTTAAAATGCAGATTAAAGCTCAAAACGTGCTGTTTTTGCGCAAATAAGCATTTTCAGCATTTTTAGATCGTTGAAATCGTTTAAATAGACGCAATATTAATAAGGACGGGTGGTGTTGGTGCTTTATGCTGTTTACGCGTTAAAACACGTTAAAGCTCAAACGTGCTGTTTTGCTAAAATAAGCATTTTCAAGCATTTTAGATCGTTGAAATCGTTCAAATAGAAGCAATATTAATAAAAAACGGGTATAAAAAAATTCGTCGTTTATGCTGTTTTTTACCCGTTAAAGCGCAGATTAAAGCTCCAAAACATTAACATTTTTGCTAAAATAAGCATTTTCAAACATTTTAGATCGTTGAAATCGTTTAAATAGACGCAATATTATTAAAAACGAATAATAAAAATTCGTCGTTTTTTTATGCTGTTTTACGCGTTAAAACACAGATTAAAGCTCAAAACGTGCTGTTTTGCTAAAATAAGCATTTTCAAGCATTTTAGATCGTTGAAATCGTTCAAATAGAAGCAATATTAATAAAAACGAATTATAAAAAATTCGTCGTTTTTATGCTGTTTTACCCGTTAAAACGTTAAAGCTCAAAACGTTAACATTTTTTGCTAAAATATAAGCATTTTTAAAGCATTTTAGATCGTTGAAATCGTTCAAATAGGCGCAAATAAAAATAAAAACATATAATAAAAATTTCGTCGTTTTATGCCGTTTTACGCGTTAAACGCAGATTAAAGCTCAAACATTGCTGTTTTGCTAAAATAAACATTTTCAAGCATTTTTAGATCGTTGAAATCGTTCAAATAGACGCAATATTAATAAAAACGAATAATAAAAATTCGTCGTTTTTATGCTGTTTTGCGTTAAAACGCAGATTTAAAGCTCAAACGTGCTGTTTTGCTAAAATGAGGATTTCAAGCATTTTAGATCGTTGAAATCGTTCAAATAGAAGCAATAATGGCAAAACGAATAATAAAATTTCGTCGTTTTATGCTGTTTTACGCGTTAAAACGCAGTTTAAAAGTTAAAAACGTGCTTTTTTTAAAATAAGCTTTTTTCAAGCATTTTAGATCGTTGAAATCGTTCAAATAGAAGCAATATTAATAAAACGAAATAAAAATTCGTTTTTTTTATGCTTTTTTTTTACGCGTTAAAACGCAGTTTAAAAACTCAAAACGTGCTTTTTTTTTTTTTAAAATAAGCTTTTTCCCGGCTTTTTGATCGTTAAATCGTTTCAAATAAAACGCAATATTAAAAAAAACAAATAAAAAAAATTTCGTCGTTTTTATGCTTTTTTTACGCGTTAAAACGCGATTAAAGCTAAAAACGTGCTTTTTTTTTGCTAAAATAAGCTTTTTTAAAGCATTTTAGATCGTTGAAATCTTTCCCAAATAAAAGAAATTTAAAAAAAAACGAATAATAAAAATTCGTCGTTTTTATGCTTTTTTTGCGTTAAAACTCAGTTTAAAAGCTCAAAACGTGTTTTGTTTTGTTTTAAAAAAAACATTTTGGCTTTTTTAAAATCGTTGAAATGTTAAATAAAAACTATTAATAAAAACAAAATAATAAAATTTCGTCTTTTTTTATGCGTTTTTCCCGCGTTAAAACGCGTTTAAAAAAAAACGTGCTGTTTTGTTTTAAAATAATCATTTTTCAAGCTTTTTAGATCTTTGGGGAAATCGTTTCAAATAGACGCAATATTAAAAAAAACGAATAAAAAAAAATTTGGGGGGTTTTTATGCTTTTTACGCGTTAAAAGGGGGGGTTAAGCTAAAAAGTCCCTTTTTTCAAAAAAATAAGCTTTTTTAAAGCATTTTAGATCGTTAAATCTTTTCAAATAGACGCAATATTAATAAAAAAAAATAAAAAAAATTTCGTTTTTTTTAACCCTGTTTCGCTTTAAAAAGGGGGGGTTAAAACTCAAAACGTGCTGTTTTGTTTTAAAAAAAAGTTTTAAAAGCATTTTAATCGGTGAAA
Organism: Dalotia coriaria; assembly: GCF_025399875.1. Taxonomy (NCBI): domain Eukaryota; kingdom Metazoa; phylum Arthropoda; class Insecta; order Coleoptera; family Staphylinidae; genus Dalotia; species Dalotia coriaria. The sequence goes on along the minus strand of NW_027046534.1, from coordinate 7,611 downwards.
TCGTTCAAATAGAAGCAATATTAATAAAAACGAATCATAAAAAATTCGTCGTTTTTATACTGTTTTACGCGTTAAAACGCAGATTAAAGCTCAAAACGTGCTGTTTTGCGCTAAAATAATAACATTTTCAAGCATTTTAGATCGTTGAAATCGTTTCAAATAGAAGCAATATTATTGAAACGAATAATAAAAATTCGTCACGTTTTATGCTGAGCACGCGTTAAAACTGCAGATTAAAGCTCAAAACGTGCTGTTTTGCTAAAATAAGCATTTCAAGCATTTTTAGATCGTTGGAAATCACGCGTTTAAAATAGACGCAATATTAATAAAAACGAATAATAAAAATTTCGTCACGTTTTTTGCTGTTTACGTTAAAACGCAGATTAAAACTCAAAACGGTAACTTGTTTTGCTAAAATAAGCATTTTCAAGCATTTTTGAATCCGTTGAAATCGTTTAAAATAAAAGCAATATTAATAAAAGAAACGAATAATAAAATTCGTCGATTTTTTTATGCTGTTTTTACGCGTTAAAACGCAGATTAAACTCAAAGAAAAACGATGCTGTTTTGCTAAAATAAAGCATTTTTCAAGCATTTTTAGATCGTTGAAATCGTTCAAATAGACACCAATATTGGCAAAAACGAATAATAAAAATTTCGTCGTTTTATGCTGTTTTACGCGTTAAAACGCAGATTAAACTCAAAACGATGCTGTTTGCTAAAATAAGCGCATTTTCAAGCATTTTAGATCGTTGAAATCGTTCAAAATAAAGCAATATTAATAAAAACGAATAATAAAAATTCGTTGTTTTATGCTGTTTACGCGGTGAAACGCAGATTAAAACTCAAAACGTGCTGTTTGCTGAGCCAGCGATACACCAAACATTTTAGATCATTGAAATCGTTCAAATGGGAGCAATATTAATGAAAAACGAATAATAAATTTAGTAGTTTTACATGCTGTTTTACACGCGTTAAAACGCAGATTAAAGATCAAAATTGCTGTTTTGCTAAAATAAAAGCGCATTTTCAAGCATTTTAGATCACGTTGAAATCGTTCAAAATGACATAATAAAATAAAAACATATAATAATAAAAAATTTCGTCGTTTTATGCCGTTTTACGCGTTAAAAACGCAGTTAAAGCTCAAAACGTGCTGTTTTGCTAAAATAAGCATTTTTCAAGCATTTTAGATCGTTAATCGTTCAAATAGAAGCAATATTAATAAAACGAATAATAAAAAATTTGTCGTTTTATGCTGTTTACGCGTTAAAACGCAGTTAAAGCTCAAAGCGATGCTGTTTTGCTAAAATAAAAGCATTTTCAAACATTTTAGATCGTTGAAATCGTTCAAATAGACGCAATATTAATAAAAGAGCGAATAATAAAAATTCGTCGTTTTTATGCTGTTTTACGCGTTAAAACGCAGATTAAAACTCAAACGTGCTGCTTTGCTAAAATAACCATTTTAAAGCTTTTTAGATCGGGGAAATCGTTCAAATGGGCGTATTAATAAAAACGAATAAAAAAAAATTCGTCTTTTTTTTATGCTGTTTGACGCGTTAAAACGCAGATTAAAGCTCAAAACGTGCTGTTTTGCTAAAATGGCATTTTCAAGCTTTTTTAGATCGTTGAAATCGTTTAAAAAAGACGCAATATTAATAAAAACGAATTTTTAAAAACCGTCGTTTTATGCTTTTTTACGCGTTAAAAGGGAAATTAAAAATTCAGAAGGGCTTTTTTTGCTAAAATAAGCATTTTCAAGCTTTTAGATCGTTGAAATCGTTCAAATAGAGGGCAATATTAAAAAAAACGAATAATAAAATTTGTCTTTTTTATGCTTTTTTCGCTTTAAAAAACGCAGATTAAAGCTCAAAACGTGCTGTTTTGCTAAAAAAGCATTTTCAAGCTTTTTTAGATCGTTAAAACCGTTCAAATAGAAGAAAATTTTAAAAAAAAAACGAATAAAAAACCCGGCTTTTTTATGTTGTTTTACGGGGTTAAAACGCAGATTAAAGTTCAAAACGTGCTGTTTTGCTAAAAAAAAAGCATTTTCAAGCATTTTAGATCGTTGAAATCGTTCAAATAGAAGCAATATTAAAAAAAAAACGAATAAAAAAAATTGTCTTTTTTTTATGCTGTTTTACGCGTTAAAACGCAGATTAAAGCTAAAAAACGTGCTTTTTTTGCTAAATGTTTTCAAAGCTTTTTAGATCGTTGAAATCTTTCCCAAATAAAAGCAATATTAAAAAAAAACGAATAATAAAAAATTCGTTGTTTTATGTTGTTTACCCCCAAAACGCAGTTTAAAAAAGTTTTAAAAACCGTGCTGTTTTGTTTTAAAATAAGCATTTTCAAGCATTTTAGATCTTTGGGAAATCGTTCAAATAGGAGAAAAATATTAATAAAAAACGAATAATAAAAATTTCGTCGTTTTATGCTGTTTTACGCTTTAAAAACGCAGTTTAAAAAGCTCAAAACGTGCTGTTTTCCCCAAAAATAAGCTTTTTTCAAGCATTTTAGATCGTTGAAACGTTCAAATAGAGGGCAATAAAAAAAAAAACATATAATAAAAATTTCGTCGTTTTTATCCCGTTTTACGCGAAAAAACGCAGATTGTTTTCCCAAAACGTGCTGTTTTGCTAAAAAAAAGCTTTTTTTCAAGCTTTTTTAGATCGTTGAAAATCGTTCAAATAGAAGCAAATATTAAAAAAAAACGAATAAAAAAAAAATTGTCTTTTTTATGCTTTTTTTACGCGTTAAAACGCAGTTTTAAAACTCAAAACCTTTTTTTGCAAAAAATAAGCATTTTCAAGCATTTTAGACGGGAAATCGTTCAAATAGACGCAATATTAAAAAAAAAACGAATAATAAAAATTCGTCTTTTTTTATGCTGTTTTACGCGTTAAAACGCAGATTAAAGCTCAAACGTGCTGCTTTGCTAAAAAAAAAAGGTTTTTAACATTTTAGATCGTTGAAATCGTTCAAATAGAAGAAATTTAAAAAAAACGAATAATGAATTTCTTTTTTTGCTTTTTTCCCGGGGTTAAAACGCAGATTAAAGGTAAAAACGTGGTGTTTTGCTAAAATAAGCATTTTCAAGCATTTTAGATCGTTGAAACCCGTTCAAATAGACGAAAATTTTTAAAAAAAAACGAATTAAAAAAAATTGTCTTTTTTATGTTTTTACGGGGAAAGCGCAGATTAAAGTTTTCAAAACGTGCTGTTTTGCTAAAATAAGCATTTTCAAGATTTTAGATCGTTGAAATCGTTCAAATAGGGGGCCTTTAATTAAAACAAAACCGAAAAAATTCGTTTTTATACTTTTTACGCGTTAAAACGCAGTTAAAGCTCAAAACGTGCTTTTTTTGCAAAAATAACCTTTTTTCAAGCTTTTTTAGATCGTTGAAATCGTTCAAAAGAGAAAATTAATAAAAACGAATAATAAAAAACCCGTCTTTTTTTATGCTGTTTGACGGGGTTAAAACGCAGTTTAAAAAGCTCAAAACGTGCTTTTTTGCAAAAAATAAGCATTTTCAAGAAGGATCTTTAAAATGGGTTTTAAAAGACGCAATTTAAAAAAACGAATAATAAAAATTCGTCTTTTTTATGTTGTTTTACGCTTTAAAAAACGCAGATTAAAGCTCAGAAGGGCTGTTTTGCCCCCCAAAAAGCATTTTCGCAATTTTAGATCGTTGAAACCCGTTCAAATAGACGCAATATTAAAAAAACCCCAATAAAAAAAAACTTGTTTTATGTTTTTTTACGCTTTAAAAACGCAGATTAAAGCTAAAAACGTGTGTTTTTTTGCTAAAAAAAAAACATTTTCAAGCTTTTTAGATCGGGGAAATCGTTCAAATAAAAACAATATTAATAAAAACGAATAAAAAAAAATTCGGCTTTTTTATGTTTTGTTTTACGCGTTAAAACGCAGTTTAAAAAGTTAAAAACGTCCCTGTTTTGCTAAAAAAAAAGCATTTTCAAGCTTTTTTAGATCGTTGAAATCGTTCAAATAGAAGAATATTAATAAAAACGAATAAAAAAAAATTCGTTTTTTTTTATGCTTTTTTACGCGTTAAAACGCAGTTTTCTAAAAAACGTGCTGTTTTGCTAAAAAAGCATTTTCAAGTTTTTTTTAGATCGTTGAAACCCGTTCAAATAGACCCCAATAAAAAAATAAAAACGAATAATAAAAAATTTCGTCTTTTTTTATGTTTTTTTTTACGCGTTAAAACGCAGTTTAAAAACTAAAAACGTGCTTTTTTTGCTAAAAAAAACATTTTCAAGCATTTTAGATCGGGGAAATCGTTCAAAAAAAAAGCAATATTAAAAAAAAAACGAAAATAAAAATTCGTCTTTTTTATGCTTTTTTTACGCGTTAAAACTCGGGTTAAAGCTCAAAACGTGCTGTTTTGCAAAAATAAGCATTTTCCCCTTTTTTATCGTTGAAATCTTTCCCCAAATAAAAGAAATATTAATAAAAACGAATAATAAAAATTTCTTTTGTTTTTCCCTGTTTTACGCGTTAAAACGCAGATTAAAACTAAAAATGTGCTGTTTTTGCTAAAATAATCTTTTTCAAGCATTTTGGGATCGTTGAAATCCCAAATAGACGCAATATTAATAAAAACGAATAATAAATTTCGTCGTTTATGCTGTTTACGTTAAAACGCAAGATTAAAACTCAAAATGCTGTTTTGCTTAAATAAGCATTAAATCAGATTAAATTTTCAAATAACGAATATTATAAAAATAAATATTAAAATTTCGTCGTTTTATGCTGTTAAGCATTAAAAACGAAATTTAATAAAACGTCGTTTTTGCGCAAAAAAACGCATTTAAAGCTTAATGCTTCAAAACGTGTTTTGCTAAAATAAGCATTTTAAACATTTAGATCGTTGAAATCGTTCAATAGACGCAATATTAATAAAAACGAATATAAAATTCGTCGTTTTATGCTTTTTACGCTTAAAACGCAGATTAAAGCTAAAACGTGTTGTTTTGCTAAAATAAGCATTTTCAAGCATTTTAGATCGTTAAACGTTCAAATAGTTTTGCAAATTAATAAAAACGAATATAAAATTCTTTTAATCGTTTACGCGTTAAAAAAATTAAAGCTCAAAAACGTGCTGTTTTGCTAAAATGCATTTTCAAATTTAGATCGTAAACGTCTTGACAAAATAATAAAAACAATCATAAATTTCGTCGTTTAATGTTTACGCGTTAAAAAACGCAGATTAAATAAAAACGTTTTTTGCTAAACTTTAAAGCATTTAATTTAAAATGTTAATAACTTAAAAACAATTAAAATTGTCTTTTAAATTTTTCCCTAAAAGCAATTTTAAAACAAAATTTTTGTTATTTTGTTTTAGCGTTAAACGCAGTTAATCAAAAGGGTTTTGCAAAAATAACATTTAAAATTTGTCGTTTTACGTTTTAACGCTTAAAATCAAAAACAAAATTTTTTGTTAAAATGCTTTTCGCTTTTAAAACGTTAAACTAAAAAAAGGCTTTTAAAAAAAATTTCAAGCTTTTAATCGTTTACCGTTAAAAAAAAAAATTTAAAACCGTTAAAAATGCTTTTAGGTTTTAGCGTTAAACCGTTAAAATAACGGCTTTATAAAAAATTTTTAACATTTTGTCGTTAATCTTAATAACGCTTTAAAAAAAAATAATAAAACGTCTTTTTTAAAATAATTTTTAAAAGCTTTAAAACTTAAAACTTTCCTTTTGCAAAATTAATACAAATAATCTTTGTTTTTCCTTTTAAAAATTTAAAAAAAATTAAAAAACGTCTTTTTAAAAAAGTTTTCGCTAAAACGGAAAAGTTAAAAAGGCTTTTAAAAAAAAATTTTTAAAATTTGTCTTTTTAAATCTTTTTAATCCCAAATTTAAAAAAAAATTAATAAAAACGTCTTTTTTAGCTGTTTAAAGTTTTAACCGTTAAAGCTCAAAACGTTTTTTAAAATAACATTTCAACTTTTAAAATCTTTGTTTTTAAAATGTTTAGGTTAAAACAGATAATAAAATCGTGTTTGCAAAATTTTTTAAAGTTTTTAAAACGCGAAACTCAAAAACGTTTTTAAAAAAAATTAAATTTTAATCGTTTTTCGCCGAAAAAAAAGCAATAAAAGAAAAACGATAACTTTTCTTTTAAGCTTTTCAGCTTTAAACGCTTAAACGTTCAAAAAAGGCTTTTTAAAAAAGAATTTTAAATTGTCGTTAATCTTTTTACGCGTTAAAGCAATTAAACCAAAAAAAGGTGTTTTAATGTTTTCCTTAAACAGATTAAACTCAAAAGAAGCTTTATAAAAAAAATTTAACATTTAATCTTTTTAACCGTTAAAAAAAAGCTAAAACGGCTTTTAAAAAACTTCGCTTTTGTGTTAAACGTTAAATCAATTAACCAAAAGGGTTTAAAAACTTTTTAAGCTTTTACGTTGAAATCGTTAAAAAGAAGCAAATTTAAAAAAAAAGGGAATAAAAAAAAATTCCCCCGTCGTTTTTATGTTTTTTTACGCGTTAAAACGCAGATTAAAGCTAAAAACGTGCTTTTTTGCTAAAATAAGCATTTTCCCCATTTTAGATCGTTAAAATCGTTCAAAAGAAGCAAATATTAAAAAAAAACGAATAAAAAAAATTTCCGTCGTTTTAAGTTGTTTTAAAGCGTTAAAACGCAGATTAAAGCTCAAAACGTGCTGTTTTGCTAAAATAAGATTTTCCCCATTTTAGATCATTAAAAACCGTTCAAATAAAAAATTTAATAAAACAACCCGGCGCCCCTGTTTTTTATCCCTTTTTTACGCTTTAAAAACGCGAAAAGTTCCAAACGGCTGTTTTCCCAAAAAAGTTTTCAAGCATTTTAGACGTTGAAACGTTCAAATAGAAGTTAAATTTAAAAACGAAAAAAAAAAATTCGTCGTTTTATGTTGTTTTACGCGTTAAAACGCAGTTTAAAAGCTCAAAACGGCTGTTTTGCTAAAAAATTTGCCTTTTTGACGTTGGGCCCCTTTTAAAAATAGAAGCAATATTAAAAAAAACGAATAAAAAAAAATTCGTCGTTTTATGCTTTTTTACGCGAAAACTCAGATTGCTCAAAACGGCTGTTTTGTTTAAAAAAAGATTTTCAACATTTTGATCGTTAAACTTTCCCAAATGGCTTTATTAATAAAAACGAATAAAAAAAAATTTCGCTTTTTTTGCGTTTTACGTTAAAACGCAGTTTAAAAAGCTCAAAAGGGCTGTTTTTAAAATAATATTTTCAAGCTTTTTGATGGGGAAAACTTTCAAATGGGCAATTTTAAATAAAAACGAATAAAAAAATTCTCTTTTTTTGCTGTTTTACGCGTTAAACGCACATTAAAGCTAAAAACGTGCTGTTTTTAAAATAAGCATTTTCAAGCATTTTAGATCGTTGAAATCGTTCAAATAGACTCAAATTAATAAAAACGAATAAAAAAAAATTTGTCTTTTTTATTTGTTTTACGCGTTAAAACGAGTTTAAAAGTAAAAAACGGCTGTTTTGCAAAAATAAGTTTTTTCAAGCATTTTGACGTTGAAATCGTTCAAAAAAAGAAATTAAAAAACGAATAATAAAAATTTCTTTTTCCG
>NW_027046533.1:0-23853 GCF_025399875.1 Dalotia coriaria | reverse complement strand
CGAAATTTTATTATTCGTTTTATTAATATTGCGCTATTTGAACGATTTCAACGATCTAAAATGCTCGAAAATGCTTATTTTAGCAAAACAGCACGTTTTGAGCTTTAATCTGCGTTTAACGCGTAAAACAGCATAAAAATGACGAATTTTTATTATTCGTTTTATTAATATTGCTTCTATTTAAACGATTTCAACGATCTAAAATGCTTATTTTAGCAAAACAGCACGTTTTGAGCTTTAATCTGCGTTTAACGCGCAAAACAGCATAAAAACGACGAAATTTTTATTATTCGTTTTTATTATATTGCTCATTTGAACGATTTCAACGATCTAAAATGCATGAAAATGCTTATTTAAAGCAAAACAGCACGTTTTGAGCTTTAATCTGCGTTTTACGCGTAAAACAGCATAAAAACGACAAAATTTTTATTATTCGTTTTTATTAATATTGCGTCTATTTGAACGATTTCAACGATCTAAAATGCTTGAAAATGCTTATTTTAGCAAAACAGCACGTTTTGAGCTTTATTCTGCGTTTTAACGCGCAAAACAGCATAAAAAACGACGAAATTTTATTATTCGTTTTATTTTATTGCTTCTATTTAAACGATTTCAACGATCTAAAACGCTTGAAAATGCTTATTTTAGCAAAACAGCACGTTTGAGCTTTAATCTGCGTTTTAACGCGTAAAACAGCATAAAAAACGACGAATTTTTATTATTCGTTTTTATTATATGCTTCGATTTGAACGATTTCAACGATCTAAATGGTTGAAAATGCTTATTTTGCAAAACAGCACGTTTTGAGCTTTATTCTGCGTTTAACGCGTAAAACAGCATAAAAAACGACGAAATTTTATTATTCGTTTTTATTAATATTGCGTCTATTTGAACGATTTCAACGATCTAAAATGCTTGAAAATGCTTATTTTAGCAAAACAGCACGTTTTGAGTTTAATCTGCGTTTTAACGCGTAAAACAGCATAAAATAACGAATTTTTATTATTCGTTTTTATTAATATTGCTTTATTTAAACGATTTCAACGATCTAAAATGCTTGAAAATGCTTATTTTAGCAAAACAGCACGTTTTGAGTTTTTTAATCTGCGTTTAACGCGTAAACAGCATAAAAACGACGAAATTTTTATTATTCGTTTTTTATTAATATTGCTTCTATTTGAACGATTTCAACGATCTAAAATGCTTGAAAATGCTTATTTAGCAAAACAGCTCGTTTTGAGTTTTAATCTGCGTTTTACGCGTAAAACAGCAAAAAAACGACAAAATTTTTTATTATTCGTTTTATTAATATTGCGTCTTTTTTAACGATTTCAACGATCTAAAATGCTTGAAAATGCTTATTTTAGCAAAACAGCACGATTTGAGCTTTTATTCTGCGTTTTAACGCGTAAAACAGCATAAAAGCGACGAAATTTTATTATTCGTTTTTATTTTATTGCGTCTATTTGAACGATTTCAACGATCTAAAATGCTTGAAAATGCTTATTTTAGCAAAACAGCACGTTTTGAGCTTTAATCTGCTTTTTTAACGCGTAAAACAGCATAAAAAACGACGAATTTTTATTATTCGTTTTTATTAATATTGCGTCTATTTGAACGATTTCAACGATCTAAAATGCTTGAAAATGTTTTTATTTTAGCAAAACAGCACGTTTGAGCTTTAATCTGCGTTTTAACGCGTAAACAGCTTAAAATGACGAATTTTTTATTATTCTTTTTTTATTAATATTGCTTCTATTTAAACGATTTCAACGATCTAAAATGCTTGAAAATGCTTTATTTTAACAAAACAGCACTTTTTGAGCTTTAATCTGCGTTTTAACGCGTAAAACAGCATAAAAACGACGAATTTTTTATTATTCGTTTTTATTAATATTGCGTCTATTTGAACGATTTCAACGATCTAAAATGCTTGAAAATGCTTATTTTATCAAAACAGCACGTTTTGAGTTTTATTCTGCGTTTTAACGCGTAAAACAGCATAAAACGACGAAATTTTTATTATTCGTTTTTATTTTTATTGCGTCTATTTGAACGATTTCAACGATCTAAAATGCTTTGAAAATGCTTATTTTAAAGCAAAACAGCACGTTGAGCTTTAATCTGCGTTTTAACGCGTAAAACAGCATAAAACGACGAATTTTTATTATTCGTTTTTATTAATATTGCGTCTATTTGAACGATTTCAACGATCTAAAATGCTCGAAAATGCTTATTTTAGCAAAACAGCACGTTTTGAGTTTTAATCTGTGTTTTAACGCGTAAACAGCTTAAAAATGACGAATTTTTATTATTCGTTTTTATTAATATTGCTTCTATTTAAACGATTTCAACGATCTAAAATGCTTGAAAATGCTTATTTTAGCAAAAACAGCACGTTTTGAGTTTAATCTGCGTTTTAACGCGTAAAACAGCATAAAACGACAAATTTTTTTTATTATTCGTTTTTATTAATATTGCTTTATTTGAACGATTTCCAACGATCTAAAATGGCTGAAAATGCTTATTTTAGCAAAACAGCACGTTTTGAGTTTAATCTGCGTTTTAACGCGTAAAACAGCATAAAAACGACGAAATTTTATTATTCGTTTTTATTAATATTGCTTCTATTTGAACGATTTCAACGATCTAAAATGCTGAAAATGCTTATTTTAGCAAAACAGCACGTTTTGAGCTTTATTCTGCGTTTTAACGCGTAAAACAGCATAAAACGACGAAATTTTTATTATTCGTTTTTATTAATATTGCGTCTATTTGAACGATTTCAACGATCTAAAATGGTTGAAAATGCTTATTTTAGCAAAACAGCACGTTTTGAGTTTTATTCTGCGTTTTAACGCGTAAAACAGCATAAAACGACAAAATTTTTTATTATTCGTTTTTATTAATATTGCGTCTATTTGAACGATTTCAACGATCTAAAATGTTTTGAAAATGCTTTTTTTAGCAAAACAGCACGTTTTGAGCTTTAATCTGCGTTTTAAGCTAAAACAGCAAAAAAATGACGAATTTTATTATTCGTTTTTATTAATATTGCTTCTATTTAAAACGATTTCAACGATCTAAAATGCTTGAAAATGCTTATTTTAGCAAAACAGCACGTTTTGAGCTTTAATCTGCTTTTTAACGCGAAAAACAGCATAAAACGACGAAATTTTTATTATTCGTTTTTTTTAAATTTATTGCTTCTATTTGAACGATTTCAACGATCTAAAATGCTTGAAAATGCTTATTTTAGCAAAACAGCACGTTTTGAGTTTTTACTCTGCGTTTTAACGCGTAAAACAGCTAAAAACGACAAAATTTTTTATTTTTCGTTTTTATTAATATTGCGTCTATTTGAACGATTTCAACGATCTAAAATGCTTGAAAATGCTTATTTTAGCAAAACAGCACGTTTTGAGCTTTAATCTGCTTTTTAACGCGTAAAACAGCTAAAATGACGAATTTTTATTATTCGTTTTATTAATATTGCTTCATTTAAACGATTTCAACGATCTAAAATGCTTGAAAATGCTTATTTTAACAAAACAGCACGTTTTGAGTTTTAATCTGCGTTTTAACGCGTAAAACAGCATAAAAACGACGAATTTTTATTATTCGTTTTATTAATATTGCTTCTATTTGAACGATTTCAACGATCTAAAGCTTGAAAATGTTTATTTTAGCAAAACAGCACGTTTTGAGCTTTTATTCTGCGTTTTAACGCGTAAACAGCATAAAAAGACGAATTTTTGTTATTCGTTTTTATTAATATTGCGTCTATTTGAACGATTTCAACGATCTAAAATGCTTGAAAATGCTTATTTTAGCAAAACAGCGCGTTTTGAGCTTTAATCTGCGTTTTAACGCGTAAAACAGCATAAAAATGACGAATTTTTATTATTCGTTTTTATTAATATTGCTTCTATTTAAACGACTTCAACGATCTAAAATGCTTGAAAATGCTTATTTTGGCAAAACAGCACGTTTTGAGCTTTAATCTGCGTTTTAACGCGTAAACAGCATAAAAACGACGAAATTTTTATTATTCGTTTTTATTAATATTGCTTCTATTTGAACGATTTCAACGATCTAAAATGTTTGAAAATGCTTATTTTAGCAAAACAGCACGTTTTGAGCTTTAATCTGCGTTTTTCCCGCGTAAAACAGCATAAAAACGACGAATTTTTATTATTCGTTTTTATTAATATTGCGTCTATTTGAACGATTTCAACGAAAAAAATTTAAAATTTTTTTTAAAAAAAAAATTTTGAGTTTTATTCTGCGTTTTAACGCGTAAAACAGCATAAAAAAACGACGAAATTTTTATTATTCGTTTTTATTTTATTATGTCTATTTGAAATCATTTCAACGATCTAAAAATGCGCTTGAAAATGCTTATTTTGCAAAACAGCACGTTTTGAGCTTTAACGCGTTTTAACGCAAAACAGCATAAACCACGAATTTTTTATTATTCGTTTTATTAATATTGCGTCTATTTTGAAACGCGGATTTTAAATCGATCTAAAATGCGTTTGAAAAATGCTTATTCTTTTAGCAAAACAGCACGTTTGAGCTTTAATCTGCGTTTTAACGCGTGAAACAGCTTAAAATGACGAATTTTTTATTATTCGTTTTTATTAATATTGCTTCTATTTAAACGATTTCAACGGGATCTAAAAATGTTTGAAAATGCTTATTTTAGCAAAATAGCACGTTTTGAGTTTTTAATCTGCGTTTTATCGCGTAAAAACAACAGCATAAAAAACGACGAATTTTTTATTATTCGTTTTTATTAATATTAGTTTTATTTGAACGATTTCAACGATCTAAAATGCTTGAAAATGCTTATTTTAGCAAAACAGCACGTTTTGAGCTTTTATTCTGCGTTTTAACGCGTAAAACAGCATAAAACGACGAAATTTTATTATTCGTTTTTTATTAATATTGCGTCTATTTTGAACGATTTCAACGATCTAAAAATGCAAGCTGAAAATGCTTATTTTAGCAAACAGCACGTTTTGAGCTTTAATCTGCGTTTTAACGCGTAAACAGCATAAAATGACGAATTTTTTATTATCTTTTCGTTTTTTATTAATATTGCTTCTATTTAAACGATTTCAACGATCTAAAATGTTTGAAAATGCTTATTTTAGCAAAACAGCACGTTTTGAGTTTTAATCTGCGCTTTTAACGCGTAAAACAAAGCATAAAACGACGAAATTTTATTATTCGTTTTATTAATATTGCTTCTATTTTGAACGATTTCAACGATCTAAAATGCTTGAAAATGCTTATTTTAGCAAAACAGCACGTTTTGAGTTTTAATCTGCGTTTTTACGCGTAAAACAGCATAAAAAACGACAAAATTTTTATTATCTGTTTTATTAATATTATGGTCTATTTTGAACGATTTCAACGATCTAAAATGCTTGAAAATGCTTACTTAGCAAAACAGCACGTTTTGAGCTTTATTCTGCGTTTTAACGCGTAAAACAGCATAAAAACGACGAAATTTTGGCTATTCGTTTTTTATTTTATTGCGTCTATTTGAACGATTTCAACGATCTGCAAATGCTTCCCGCGCCGCTTATTTCAGCAAAACAGCACGTTTTGAGCTTTAATCTGCGTTTAACGCGTAAAACAGCATAAAAAACGACGAATTTTTATTATTCGTTTTTTATTAATATTGCGTCTATTTGAACGATTTCAACGATCTAAAATGCTTAAAAATGCTTATTCTAGCAAAACAGTTAATGCTTTGAGCTTTAATCTGCGTTTAACGCTAAACAGCTTAAAAATGACGAATTTTTATTATTCGTTTTATTAATATTGCTTCTATTTAAACGATTTCAACGATCTAATATGCTTGAAAATGCTTATTTTAGCAAAACAGCACGTTTTGAGCTTTAATCTGCGTTTTAACGCGCGTAAAACAGCATAAAACGACGAATTTTTATTATTCGTTTTTGTCAATATTGCTTCTCTATTTGAACGATTTCAACGATTCAAAATGCATGAAAATGTTTATTTTAGCAAACCGCATGTTTTGAGTTTTATTCTGCGTTTTAACGCGTAAAACAGCATAAAAACGACGAAATTTTTATTATTCGTTTTTTATTAATATTGCCCATTTGAACGTGATTTCAACGATCTTAAAATGCTTGAAATTATTTTAGCAAAAACAGCACGTTTTGAGCTTTAATCTGCGTTTTAACGCGTAAACAGCATAAAACACGAATTTTTATTATCTGTTTTTATTAATATTGCTTCTATTTAAACGATTTCCAACGATCTAAAATGCTTGAAAATGCTTATTTTAGCAAAAACAGCACGTTTTGAGCTTTATTCTGCGTTTTAACGCGTAAAACAGCATAAAAACGACGAAATTTTTATTATTCGTTTTTATTTTTATTGCGTCTATTTGAACGATTTCAACGATTCAAAATGCTTGAAAATGCTGACGAAGCAAAAACAGCGTTTTGAGTTTTAATCTGCGCTTTAACGCGTGTAAAACAGCATAAAAAACGACGAATTTTTATTATTCGTTTTTTATTAATATTGCGTCGGCTTTGAACATTTCAACGATCTAAAATGGCTTGAAAATGCTTATTTTAGCAAAAACAAGTTAATGTTTTGAGCTTTAATCTGCGTTTTAACGCGTAAAACAGCTTAAAAAATGACGAATTTTTTAGTTTATTCCGTTTTATTAATATTGCTTCTATTTAAACGATTTCAACGATCTAAAATGCTTGAAAATGCTTATTTTAGCAACAGTTAATGTTTGAAAGCTTTAATCTGCGTTTTAACGCGTAAAACAGCGCATAAAAACGACGAATTTTTTTATTATTCGTTTTATTAATATTGTTTCTATTTGAACGATTTCAACGATCTAAAATGCTTGAAAATGCTTTTATTTAGCAAAACAGCACGTTTTGAGTTTTATTCTGCGCGTTTTAACGCGTAAAACAGCATAAAACGACGAAATTTTATTATTCGTTTTTATTAATATTAGCCGGTTTGAACGATTTCAACGATCTAAAATGCTTGAAAATGCTTATTTTAGCAAAACAGCACGTTTTGAGTTTTATTCTGCGTTTTAACGCGTAAAACAGCATATAAAACGACGTGAAATTTTATTATTTGTTTTTATTTTTTATTGCGGCCTATTTGAACGATTTCAACGATCTAAAAATGCTTGAAAATGCCTATTTTAGCAAAACAGCACGTTTTGAGCTTTAATCTGCGTTTAACGCGTAAAACGGCATAAAAACGAATTTAAATTTTTTTATTATTCGTTTTTTATTAATATTGCTTCTATTTGAACGATTTCAACGATTCAAAATGCTTGAAAATGCATATTTTGTAGCAAAACAGCACGTTTTGAGCTTTAATCTGCGTTTTAACGCGTAAAAACAGCATAAAAAACGACGTAATTTTTATTATTCGTTTTGCCAATATTGCGCCTTATTTGAACGTGATTTCAACGATCTAAAATGTGCTTCGAAAAATGCTTATTTTAGCAAAACAGCACGTTTTGAGCTTTAATCAGCGTTTTAACGCGTGAAACAGCATAAAAAAACGACGAATTTTATTATTCGTTTTTATTAATATTAAGCCGCATTTTGAACGATTTCAACGATCTAAAATGCTTGAAAAATGCTTATTTTAGCAAAACAACGTTTCAGGCTTTAATCTGCGTTTTAACGCGTAAAACAGCATAAAAAACGACGAAATTTTTATTATTCGATTTTATCAATATTGCGTCTATTTGAACGATTTCAACGATCTAAAATGCTTGAAAAATGTTTATTTTAGCAAAAATGTTAATGTTTGAGCTTTTATTCTGCGTTTTAACGCGCAAAACAGCATAAAAACGACGAAATTTTTATTATTCGTTTTTATTTTTATTGCGTCTATTTGAACGATTTCAACGATCTAAAATGCTTTAAAATGCTTATTTAGCAAAACAGTACGTTTTGAGCTTTAATCTGCGCTTTAACGCGTAAAACAGCTTAAAAATGACGAATTTTTATTATTCGTTTTTATTAATATTGCTTCTATTTAAACGATTTCCAACGATCTAAAAATGCTTGAAAATGCTTTATTTTAGCAAAACAGCATCGTTTATTTTAATCTGCGTTTTAACGCGCAAAACAGCATAAAACGACGAATTTTTATTATTCGTTTTTATCAATATTGCGTCTATTTGAACGTGATTTCAACGATCTAAAATGCTTGAAAAATGCTTATTTTTAGCAAAACAGCACGTTTTGAGCTTTAATCAGCGTTTTAACGCGTAAACAGCATAAAACAACGAAATTTTTATTATTCGTTTTATTAATATTGCGTCTATTTGAACGATTTCAACGATCTAAAATGCTTGAAAATGCTTATTTTAGCAAAACAGCACGTTTTTGAGCTTTAATCTGCGTTTTAACGCGTAAAAACAGCATAAAAAACGACGAATTTTTATTATTCGTTTTTATTAATATTGCTTCTATTTGAACGATTTCAACGATCTAAAATGCTTGAAAATGCTTTATTTTAGCAAAACAGCACGTTTTGAGCTTTAATCTGCGTTTTTAACGCGCATAAACAAACATAAAAACGATGAAATTTTTATTATTCGTTTTTATTAATATTGCGTCTATTTGAACGATTTCAACGATCTGAAATGCTTGAAAATGCTTATTTTAGCAAAACAGCACGCTTTGAGCTTTATTCTGCGTTTTAACGCGTAAAACAGCATAAAAAAACGACGAAATTTTATTATTCGTTTTTATTTTTATTGCGTCTATTTGAACGATTCTAACGATCTAAAAATGCTTCTTGAAAATGCTTATTTTGTGCTAAAACAGCACGTTCTGAGCTTAATCTGCGTTTTAACGCGTAAAACAGCATAAAACCACGAAATTTTTATTATTCGTTTTATTAATATTGCGACTATTTGAACGATTTCAACGATCTAAAAATGCTTGAAAAATGCCATTTTAAGCTAAACAGCACGTTTTGAGTTTAATCAGCGTTTAACGCGTAAAACAGCATAAAACAACGAAATTTTTATTATACGTTTTTATTAATATTGCGACTATTTGAACGATTTCAACGATCTAAAAATGCCTGGAAATGCTTATTTTAGCAAAACAGCACGTTTTGAGCTTTAATCTGCGTTTTAACGCGTAAAAACAGCATAAAAACGACGAAATTTTTATTATTCCGTTTTTATTACTATTGCGACTATTTCCAACGATTTCAACGATCTAAAAATGCTTGAAAATGTTTATTTTAGCAAAACAGCACGTTTTTGAGTTTATTCTGCGTTTTAACGCGTAAAACAGCATAAAAACGACGAAATTCTTTTTATTATCTGTTTTTTATTTTATTGCGTCTATTTGAACGATTTCAACGATCTAAAATGCTGGAAAATGCTTATTTTAGCAAAACAGCACGTTTTGAGCTTTAATCTGCGTTTTAACGCGTAAAACAGCTTAAAATGACGAATTTTTTTATTCGCTTTTATTAATATTAGCCTTATTTAAAACGATTTCAACGATCTAAAAATGCTTGAAAATGCTTATTTTGTGCAAAAAAAAGCATCGTGTTTTGAGCTTTAATCTGCGTTTTAACGCGTGTGCAGAATAAAACGACGAAT
This sequence comes from Dalotia coriaria, assembly GCF_025399875.1. NCBI lineage: Eukaryota > Metazoa > Arthropoda > Insecta > Coleoptera > Staphylinidae > Dalotia > Dalotia coriaria. The sequence continues at coordinate 14,195 of NW_027046533.1, read as the reverse complement.
TTTTTATTATCTGCCTTTTTATTAATATTGCGTCTATTTGAACGATTTCAACGATCTAAAATGCTGAAAATGCTTATTTTAGCAAAATACACGTTTTGAGCTTTAATCAGCGTTTTAACGCGTAAACAGCATAAATAAACGAAATTTTTATTATTCGTTTTTATTAATATTGCGTCTATTTGAAACGATTTCAACGATCTAAAATGCTTGAAATGCTTATTTTAGCAAAAACAGCACGTTTTGAGTTTTAATCTGCGTTTTAACTGTAAAACAGCATAAAAAACGACGAATTTTTATTATTCGCTTTGGCTAATATTGGTTTTCTATTTGAACGATTTCAACGATCTAAAAATGCTTGAAAATGCTTATTTTAGCAAAACAGCACGTTTTGAGTTTTAATCTGCGTTTTAACTCGTAAAACAGCATAAAAACGACGAATTTTTTATTATTCGTTTTTATTATTATTGTCGCATTTTGAACGATTTCAACGATCTAAAATGCTTGAAAATGTTTATTTTAGCAAAACAGCACGTTTGAGCTTTAATCTGCGTTTTAACGCGTAAAACAGCATTGTAAAAACGACGAAATTTTTTATTATTCGTTCTTTTATTAATATTAAGGACTATTTGAACGATTTCAACGATCTAAAATGCTTGAAAATGCTTATTTTAGCAAAACAGCACGTTTTTAGCTTTATTCTGCGTTTTAACGCGTAAAACAGCATAAAAAACGACGAAATTTTTATTATTCGTTTTTTATTTTATTGCGTCTTATTTGAACGATTTCAACGATTTAAAATGCTTGAAAATGCTTATTTTAGCAAAACAAAGCATCGTTTTGAGTTTTAATCTGCGTTTTAACGAGTAAAACAGCATAAAAACGACGAATTTTTTATTATTCGTTTTTAATAATATTGCTTCTATTTGAACGATTTCAACGATCTAAAAATGGAAATGCTTATTTGCTAAAAACAGCACGTTTTGAGTTTTAATCTGCGTTTTAACGAGTAAAACAGCATAAAAAACGACGAAATTTTTTATTATTCGTTTTTATTAATATTGCGCCTATTTGAACGATTTCCCAACGATCTGTGCAATGCTTGGAAAATGCTTATTCTTTAGCAAACAACACGTTTTGAGCTTTAATCTGCGTTTTAACGCGTAAACGGCATAAAAACGACGAATTTTTATTATTCTGCTTCTTTTGCCATTATTGCTCTATTTGAACGATTTCAACGATCTAAAAATGCTTGAAAAATGCTTATTTTAGCAAAACAGCACGTTTTGAGCTTTTATCTGCGTTTTAACGCAAAACAGCATAAAAACGTGACGTAAATTTTACGGTCGTCGCCATTATTGCTTCTATTTGAACGATTTCAACGATTCAAAATGCTTGAAAATGCTTATTTTAGCAAAACAGCACGTTTTGAGTTTAATCTGCGTTTTAACGCGTAAAACAGCATAAAAACGACGAATTTTTATTATTCGTTTTATCAATATTGCGTCTATTTGAATGATTTCAGCCCATCAAAATGCTTGAAAATGCTTTATTTTAGCAAAACAGCACGTTTTGAGTTTTAATCAGCGTTTTAACGCAAACAGCATAAAACAACGAAATTTTATTATTCGTTTTTTATTAATATTGCGTCTATTTGAACGATTTCAACGATCTAAAATGCTTGAAAATGCTTATTTTAGCAAAACAGCACGTTTTGAGTTTTAATCTGCGTTTTAACGCGTAAAACAGCATAAAAAAACGACGAATTTTTTATTATTCGTTTTTATTAATACGTTTCTATTTGAACGATTTCAACGATCTAAATGCTTGAAAAATGCTTATTTTAGCAAAACAGCACGTTTTGAGTTTTTAATCTGCGTTTTAACAAGGTAAAACAACATAAAAACGATGAAATTTTTATTATTCGTTTTATTAATATTGCGTCTATTTGAAATGATTTCAACGATCTGAAATGCTTGAAAATGCTTTTTTAGCAAACAGCACGTTTTGAGCTTTATTCTGCGTTTTAACGCGTAAACAGCATAAAAAACGACGAAATTTTTGCCATTCGTTTTTATTTTTGGCTGCGTCTATTTGAACGATTTCCAACGATCTAAAATGCTTGAAAATGCTTATTTAGCAAAACAGCACGTTCTGGAGCTTTTAATCTGCGTTTTAACGCGTAAAACAGCATAAAAACGACGGTACTTTTATGGTCTGTTTTATTAATATTGCGACTATTTGAACGATTTCAATCGATCTAAAAATGCTTGAAAATGCTTTATTTAGCAAAACAGCACGTTTTGAGCTTTAATCAGCGTTTTAACGCGTAAAACAGCATAAAAACAACGAAATTTTTATTATACGTTTTTTATTAATATTGCGACTATTTGAACGATTTCACCGATCTAAAAATGCTTGAAAATGCTTATTTTGTGCAAAACAGCACGTTTTGAGCTTTAATCTGCGTTTTAACGCGTAAACAGCATAAAACTACGAAATTTTTATTATCTTTCGTTTTTATTAATATTGCGATCTACGAAATCGATTTCAACGATCTAAAATGCTTGAAAATGCTTATTTTAGCAAAACAGCACGTTTTGAGCTTTAATCTGCGTTTTAACGCGTAAAACAGCATAAAACGACGAATTTTTATTATTCGTTTTTATTAATATTGCGTCTATTTGAACGATTTCAACGATCTAAAATGCTTGAAAATGCTTATTTTAGCAAAACAGCACGTTTTGAGTTTAATCTGCGTTTTAACGCGTAAAACAGCATAAAAACGACGAATTTTTATTATTCGTTTTTATTAATATTGCTTCTATTTGAACGATTTCAACGATCTAAAATGCTTGAAAATGCTTATTTTGCAAAACAGCACGTTTTGAGCTTTAATCTGCGTTTTAACGCGTAAAACAGCATAAAAACGACGAAATTTTTATTATTCGTTTTTATTAATATTGCTCTATTTGAACGATTTCAACGATCTAAAATGCTTGAAAATGCTTATTTTAGCAAAACAGCACGTTTTGAGCTTTATTCTGCGTTTTAACGCGTAAAACAGCATAAAAACGACGAAATTTTTATTATTCGTTTTTATTTTTATTGCGTCTATTTGAACGATTTCAACGATCTAAAATGCTTGAAAATGCTTATTTTAGCAAAACAGCACGTTTTGAGTTTTTAATCTGCGTTTTAACGCGTAAAACAGCATAAAACGACGAATTTTTATTATTCGTTTTTATTAATATTGCTTCTATTTGAACGATTTCAACGATCTAAAATGCTTGAAAATGTTTTTTTTGCAAAACAGCATTTTTTGAGCTTTAATCTGCTTTTTAACGCGTAAACACAAAAAAAACGCAATTTTTATTATTCGTTTTTATTAATATTGCTTCTAGGAACGATTTCAACGATCAAAAAATCTTGAAAATGTTATTCTAAAAAACAGCACGTTTTATTTAAATTCTTTTTTAACGCGAAAAACAAAAAAACACGAATTTTATTATTCTTTTTTATTAATATTGCTTCTATTTAACGATTTCAAGACTAAAATGCTTGAAAATTTATTTTAGAAAAAACAGCACTTTTTTGGCTTTATTCTGCGTTTAACGGTAAAACAGCAAAAAAGACAAATTTTTTTATTCGTTTTTATTAATATTGCTCATTTGAACGATTTCAACGATCAAAATGCTTGGCTTATTTTAGAAAAACAGCATTTTTTGATTTTTATTCTGCGTTTTAACGCGTAAAACAGCAAAAACACAAAATTTTTTTTTCTTTTTTTTAAATATTGCTTCTATTTGAACGATTTCAACGATCAAAATGCTTAAAAATCTTTTTTTAGCAAAACGCACGTTTTTTTTTAATCTGCGTTTTAACGCGAAAAAACAGCATAAAAAACACGAATTTTTATTATTCTTTTTTTATTAATATTGGTCTATTTGAACGATTTCAACGTTTTTGCTTGAAAATGCTTATTTTAGCAAACAGCACGTTTTGAGTTTTAACGCGTTTTAACGCGAAAAAACGCATAAAAACGACAAATTTTTATTATTCGTTTTTTTTAAATTTTGCTTTTAACGGAACGTTTTCAAAAATGCTTAAAATGCTTTTTTTAGAAAAACGCACGTTTTGAGCTTTAATCTGCGTTTAACGCGTAAAACGCATAAAAGAGGGATTTTTTATTTTTCTTTTTTTTTAAATATTGCTTCTATTTAACGATTTCAACGTTTAAAATGCTTAAAATGTTTTTTTAAACCAGCACTTTTTAGTTTTAATCTCTTTTTTAACGCGAAAACAGATAAAAAGACAAAATTTTTATTATTCTTTTTTATTAATATTCCTATTTGAACGATTTCAACGATCTAAAATGTTTGAAAATGCTTATTTTAAAAAAACGGGGGGGTTTTGACCCATTCTGCGTTTTGGGAAAAAAGATAAAACGCGTTTTTTATTTTCTTTTTTTATTTTTATTGCTCTTTTTTGAACGATTTCAACGATCAAAAATGCAAAAATTTTTTAGAAAAACAGCACTTTTTGAGTTTTTAATCTGCTTTTTAAGGGCGAAAACAGCATAAAAAGACGAAATTTTTTTATTCGTTTTTATTAATATTGCGTCTATTTGAACGACAACGATCTAAAATGTTTGAAAATGCTTATTTTAGCAAAACAGCAACCCTTTTTCTGCGTTTTAACGCGAAACACATAAAAACGGAAATTTTATTATTCGTTTTTATTTTTTCTCTATTTGAACGATTTCAACGATTAAAATTTTTTTTGAAAATGCTTATTTTAGCAAAACACACTTTTTTGAGTTTTAAACTGCGTTTAACGCGAAAAACACAAAAAAAACGACGAAATTTTTATTATTCGTTTTTAAAATTTGCGCAGAACTTTTTGCTTGCAAAAAGAAGAAAAAACAGCATTTTTTGAGCTTTATTCTGCGTTTTAAGGGAAAAACAGCATAAAAAACAAAATTTTTTATTTTTCTTTTTTTTTATTGCTCTATTTGAACGATTTCAACGATCTTTTTAAAAATGCTTTTTTTAGCAAAACAGCACGTTTTGAGTTTAACCCCGCGTTTTAACGCAAAACACAAAAAAACGACTTTTTATTATTCGTTTTTATTAATATTGCTTCTATTTGAACGATTTCAACGATCTTTTTGAAAATGCTTATTTTGCAAAACAGCACTTTTTGAGTTTAATCTGCGTTTTAAGGGAAAACGCAAAAAACGACGAAATTTTTTATTCGTTTTTTTTTAAAGTTTTTTTTAACGATTTAAACGATTTAAAATTTAAAAAATCTTATTTTAGAAAAACAATTTTTGGGCTTTAATCGCGTTTAACCAAAAAACACGAAAACGACGAATTTTTTTTTTCGTTTTTTTTTAAATTTGCGCTATTTGAACGATTTCAACGTCAAAATGCTTAAAAAGATTTTAGCAAAACAGCACGTTTTAAAACTTTAATCTGGTTTTAACGCGTAAAACACAAAAAAACAAAATTTTTTTATTATTCGTTTTTATTAATATTCTTCTATTTGAACGATTTCAACGATTTAAAAAATGCTTAAAAATGTTTTTTAGCAAAACAGCACGTTTTGAGCTTTAATCTGCGTTTTAACCGAAAACAGCAAAAAAACGACGAATTTTTATTATTCTTTTTTTATTAATATTGCTTTATTTGAACGAAAACGATCAAAAGTTGAAAATGCTTATTTTGAAAAACACCCTTTTTGAGTTTTTAATCTGCTTTTTAACGCGTAAAACAGCAAAAAAACGCAAATTTTTATTTTCTTTTTTATTAATATTGCGTCTATTTGAACGTTTTCAACGATCAAAAAAATGCTTGAAAATGTTATTTTCCCGGGGTTTTGAGTTTTTTTCGCTTTAACCGTAAAAAAAATAAAAAAACGAATTTTTTTTTTCTTTTTTATTTTTATTGCTCTATTTGAACATTTCAACGATCAAAAATGCTTGAAAATTTTTTTTAGAAAAAAGGCACGTTTTGAGTTTTAATCGGGGTTTTAACGCGTAAAACACAAAAAAACACAAAATTTTTTTATTCGTTTTTTTAATTTGCTTCTATTTGAACGATTTCAACGATCTAAAATGCTTGAAAATGTTATTTTAAAAACAGCACGTTTTGAGCTTTAATCTGCGTTTTAAGCGTAAAAATAAAAAACGACAAAAATTTTATTGTTTTTTTTTATTTCGCGAAATTTAAGTCAAAAAATGTTAAAAATGTATTTTAGAAAAAACAGCACGTTTTGAGTTTAATCCTTTTTAAAGCGTAAAACAGCAAAAACGAAAAAAATTTTTATTTTTCTTTTTTTTTAAATATTGCGCTTTTGAACGATTTAAACGATCAAAAAATCTTGAAAATGTTATTTTAGCAAAACAGCAGTTTGAGTTTTAATCTGCGTTTTAAGCGAAAACAGCATAAAACGACGAATTTTTTTATTATTCGTTTTTTATTATTCTTCTATTTAAAAAGATTTCAAGATCTAAAATGCTTAAAAATGTTTTTTTACAAAACAGCACTTTTTGAGCTTTAATCTGCGTTTTAAGGGAAAAAAAGGAAAAAAAGCGTCTACGCTGGAACGATTTCAACGATTAAAATGCTGGAAAATGCCAGTTTAAAACGTTAACGCCTTGAGCCTATCTCCGCGCCTTAACGGCGTAAAATACATAAAACGACGAAATTTTGCCACCCGCCTTTACTTATCGTGCTCATTTCCGGAACGATTTCAACGCTGGAAAACGTTTATTTCCTACAAAACGCCTGGCGCACCGTGTTTTAACGCGTAAAAACAATTAAAAACGACGAATTTTTAATATTCGCCTTTAATACGTTTATTCCGAACGACTCAACGCATCTAAAACGCTTTTAAAACGTTATGCCTGCTTAACGTGCCTTAACGCAACAAAGATGCAAAAACGACGAAATTTCATTCGCCTTTACATTACTGCGTTCATTTCCAACGATTTCAACGATCCGCACGCTGAAAACGTGCTTATCTTTACAAACAGCACGCCTTTATTTCATCCGCACTTAACGTAAAACAAATAAAAACGCATCTAACTTTCATTGTCACCTTTAATAATACTGTTCTATTTCGAACGTATTTTCAACGATTCAAAAACAGCTCGAAAACGCTTATTTTAACAAAACGTTAACGCCTGAGCGTTTAACCTCAAAAACGTTAAAACGACGAAATTTTATCTCTGCCTTTCATGCTCATTCCGAACGATTTCAACGACTAAAATGCTGAAAATGCCATTTGCAAACAACATCGCCTTGCGCTTTATCTCAGTTTCGTCCGCGCAAAACAGCATAAAAAAACGACGAAATTTTACTATCTCGCTTTTACCTTTACTGCGCCTGAACGATTTCGTTATTCAAAACGCTGTGCTATTTTGTCGCTCAGTTAACTGGCGCGCTTCAACGCGCATCTAATCTTCTACACCGCCGCCTTTGCCAACACGCTTCGAACGACAACCATCTAAAATGCTGAAAACGTGCTTATTTCGAAGACGCTTTTATTCGCGTTTTAACGCGTAAAAACAAAGATAAAAAACTATGAATTTCATTATTCGCCTTTGTCATCGTCGTTTATTTCCGAACGAGCCAACGCCCAAAATGCTGAAAACGTTATTTTAAACAAGCACGCCTGGCTTAACTGCAATTTCGCGCAAAACGACGAAATTTATTATTCGCTCTCGCCATTGCAGTCTACAGAACGATTTTCAACGCATTCCAGGTCACAGTTATTTTAAAACAAAGTTTCGGCTTACCCGTGTTTGGCGGCAAAAGAAGGAAAAAACGGCAATTTTTATTATTCGCTCTTTTATTAATAGCCGTTTGTCGAACGAGGTTTCACCCACGCAAAATGCTTGAAAATGCGCATAAACAGCACGCCTGAGCACCCGCTTTAACGTAAAACAGCGAACGACGAAATTTCTTATTATTCGTTTTGCTGGTCATTGTGTTTGTCGACGATTAACGCAAAATGCTTGAAAATGTTCATTTTAAACAGCACGTTTTGATTATTCTGTTTTGGCCCGCGTAAACAGTTATGTTCATTTTAAATTCTTTATTTGAGTGTTGCCTTTACCAGCCGTTAATATCGCCAGCAGTTTTGTTAAATATTGTCGGTCGCTTCCGGAGCGTTATTTCAGAAAATTATCAGTAAATAACCTTACCGGCTTGACAAATACCAGCTGATTCGTTACGTGGTTTAACTGGCTACATTTAGGCGAAGGTCAGCTCCACCCAACGGCGGGAGACTGGCTAGCCTCGCGCGCTAAGATTGAAATTGCCAATGGTGGTAGTACGAGAGGGTGAGTATAAGCTGAGTAAAGTTGGCAAACACTTACTGCAATGCTGCCATATAATAAATACAATACAATACAATACTGACAATACTTCTGCGTCTTGAATAATAAGCCAGGTTGTGAAGAGGTTATGAGGTCAATGCAGTATTTGTCAGCCAGTAGGTGTGCTGGATGAGACCTCTAATGGTCGAAATAGCTATCCACCATCAGGCTTGACAAAATACTGCATTGGACTTGCAATGGTTTCTTAGTAAAAATATCGTTTTGGCGATATTGTGAGGGCATAGCGTGCTGTGCAAGTGTTTACTTTTCATCCTTTACTCGCTAGCTTATACTCACCCCTCTCCGTACTACCTACCATTGTATTTCAACTTATGCTTGCTTGAGCTAACTTCAGTCTCCACCGTTAGATGGAGCTGATACTTCTGCGTCTTGGAATAATAAGCCAGTTGTATATGCTTCGCTGGCAGGTCAATGCAGTATTTGTCGCCAGTAGGTGTGCTGATGAGACTCTAATGGTCGAAATAGCTATCCACATCAGGTTTGGCCAAATACTCTGCATTGACTTTGCAATGGTTTCTAAAAACATCGCGTTTCCGGCGATATTGTGAGGGTATAGCGTACAGTAAGTGTTTACTTAACTTTACTCAAATAAAAAATTTCGTAGTTTTTATGCTGTTTTACGCGTTAAAACGCAGAATAAGGCCTAAAACGTGCAGTTTGCTAAAATAAGCATTTTCAAGCATTTTAGATCGTTGAAATCTCTGCTCAAATAGACGCAATATTAATAAAAACGAATAATAAAAATTTCGTCGTTTTATGCTGTTTTACGCGTTAAAACGCAGATTAAAACTCAAAACGTGCTGTTTTGCAAAAAATAAGCATTTCAAGCATTTTAGATCGCTGGAAATCGTTCAAATAGAAGCAAATATTAATAAAAAACGAATAATAAAAATTCGCCGTTTTATTAAGTTTCTTTACGCGTTAAAACGCAGATTAAAGCCCGCCAAAACGCGCTGTTTTGCCAAAATAAAGCATTTTCAAGCATTTAGATCGTTGAAATCGTCTTCAAATAGACGCGCAATATTACTGTGCTCCGACAATAAAAATTTCGTCGTTTTATGCTGTTTTACGCGTTAAAACGCAGATTAAAAGCTCAAAACGTGCTGTTTTGCTGCTAAAATAAGTTACTTTTCAAGCATTTTAGATCGCTGAAATCGTTCAAATAGACGCAATAATAAAACGAATAATAAAAATTCGTCGTTTTATGCTGTTTTACGCGTTAAAAAACGCAGATTTAAAGCTCAAAACGCTGTTTTGCTAAATACATTTTCAAGCATTTAGATCGCTGGAAATCGTTCAAATAGAAGCACATTAAAAAAAAAAAACGAATAATAAAAATTTCCTTCGTCGTTTTATGCTGTTTTTACGCGTTAAAACGCAGATTAAAAGCTCAAAACGTGCTGTTTTGCTAAAATAAGCATTTTCAAGCATTTTAGATCGCTGAAATCGTTTAAATAGAAGCAATATTAATAAAAACGAATAATAAAAATTGTCTTTTTTATGCTGTTTACGCTTAAAAACGCAGTTTAAAAAGCTCAAAACGTGCTTTTTTTGCTGCAAAATAAGCATTTTCCCCATTTTAGATCGTTGAAATCGTTCAAATAGACGCAATATTAAAAAAAAACGAATAAAAAAAATTTGCTTTTATGTTTTTTTACGCGTTAAAATGGGGGGAATAAAGCTAAAAAACGTCCCTTTTTTGGCAAAAAATAAGCATTTTCAAGCTTTTTGGATCGTTGAAATCGTTCAAATAGAACCCCAATATTAAAAAAACCCAAATTAAAAAAATATTCGTCGTTTTTTGCTATTTTACGGCTTATAAGGGGGGGTTTAAAAACCCTAAAAAACGTGCCTTTTTTTGCAAAAATAAGTTTTTCCCATTTTAGATCGTTAAACGCCCAAATAGAGGGCAATATTAAAAAAAAACGAAAAAAAAAAAAAATCTTTCTTTTTTATGCTGTTTTACGCGTTAAAAGGGCAGATTAAAAGCTCAAAAGGGCGGTTTTGCTAAAATAAGCATTTTCAAGAAGATCTTTGGGAAATGTTAAAATAGACGCAATTTTTAATAAAAACAAATAAAAAAAAATTTCCCGTCGTTTTATGCTGTTTTCCCGCGTTAAAACGCTGTTTAAAAACCCCTTTTAAACGGCTTTTTTTTGCTAAAATAAGCATTTTCAAGCATTTTAGATCGTTGAAATCGTTCAAATAGAGGGCAAATTAAAAAAAAAACGAATAAAAAAAAAAAAAATTTCGTCTTTTTTATGCTGTTTTACGCGTTAAAAGTTGAGTTTAAAAAGCTCAAAACGTGCTTTTTTTTAAAAAAAAGCATTTTCAAGCTTTTTACATCGTTGAAATCGTTCAAATAGAATAAAATTTTAAAAAAAAACAAATAAAAAAAATTTCCCCTGCCTTTTTTATTGTTTTACGCTTTAAAAAACGCAGTTTAAAGCTAAAAAACGGCTGTTTTGCTAAAATAAGCTTTTTCGCATTTTAGATCGTTGAAATCGTTCAAATAGACGAATTTTAATTAAAAAACGAATAAAAAAAATTTCTTGTTTTATGTTGTTTTACGCGTTAAACGGGAAAAAAGCTCAAAACGTGCTGTTTTGCAAAAATAAGATTTTCAAGCATTTTAGATCGTTAAAAATCGTTCAAATGGGCCAAATTAATAAAAACAAATAAAAAAAAAATTCGTCGTTTTTATTTATTTTACGCTTTAAAAACGCAGTTTAAAAAGCTAAAAACGTGTTTTGTTTTGCTAAAATAAGCATTTTAAGCTTTTTAGATCTTTGGGAAACCGTTCAAATAGACGCAATATTAAAAAAAAAACGAATAAAAAAAAAATTCCCGTCGTTTTATGCGTTTTACGCGTTAAAACGCAGATTAAAGCCCCAAAAACGTGCTTTTTTGCTAAAATAAGCTTTTTCCCAAGAAGATCGTTAAAACCGTTCAAATAGACGCAATATTAATAAAAAACAAATAAAAAAAAATTTCGTCTTTTTTATGGGGGTTTTACGCTTTAAAAAACGCTGTTTAAAAAGTTTTTAAAACGTGCTGTTTTGCTAAAATAAGCATTTTCAAGCATTTTGGGATCGTTGAAATCTTTCCCCAAATAGACCCCAATATTAAAAAAAAACGAATAAAAAAAATTCGTCGTTTTAGCTGTTTTACGCTTTAAAAAGGGAGTTTAAAAAGTTAAAACGTGCTGTTTTGTTTAAAATAAGCTTTTTCAAGCATTTTACATCGTTGAAATCGTTCAAATAGAATCAATTTTAAATGTTAAAAATTCGTCTTTTTTATGTTGTTTTACGATTTAAAAACGCAGATTAAAGTAAAAAAACGTTCTGTTTTTTTTAAAAAAAAGCTTTTTCAAACATTTTAGATCGTTGAAATCGTTCAAATAGAAGCAATTTTTAAAAAAAAAAAACGAAAAATTTAAATTCCGCCTTTTTTAAGGATGTTTACGCGTTAAAACACAGTTTTAAAGCTCAAAACGTGCTGTTTTGCTAAAATAAGCATTTTCAAGAAAGATCTTTTGAAATCGTTCAAATGGGAAAGCTAAATATTAATAAAAACGAATAAAAAAAAAATTGTCTTTTTTATGTTGAAGGTTAAAACGCGGGATTAAAGCTAAAAACGGGGCTGTTTTGCTAAAATAAGCATTTTCAAGCATTTTAGATCGTTAAAAATCGTTAAAATAGACAAATAATAAAAAAAAAAACAAAAAATTTAAAAATTTCGTCTTTTTTAATTTTTTGTTTTACGCGTTAAAAAAACGCAGTTTAAAAACCCTCAAATCCCCTTTTTTTTGTTTAAAAAAAAAGCATTTTCAAGCATTTTAGATCGTTGAAATCGTTCAAATAGAAGCAATTTTAAAAAAAAACGAATAAAAAAAAATTCGTCGTTTTAGGGTTGTTTTAGGGTTAAAAACGCAGAATGTCCCCAAAAACGTTTTTTTTAAAAAATAAGCATTTTCAAGCTTTTTGATCGTTGAAATCGTTAAAATAGAAGCAATATTAAAAAAAAAACGAATAAAAAAAAAATTCGTCGTTTTTATGTTGTTTTACGCGTTAAAACGGAAAACCCTTTAAAAACGTGCTGTTTTGGAAAAAAATAAGCATTTTCAGGAAAGATCGTTGAAATGTTCAAAGACGCAATATTAATAAAAACGAATAAAAAAAAATTCGTCTTTTTTATGTTGTTTTACGCGTTAAAACGCAGATTAAACCCTTAAAAACGTGCTGTTTTGCTAAAATAAGCATTTTCAAGCTTTTTTGGATCGTTGAAACGTTCAAAAGACGCAATAAAAATAAAACGAATAGAAAAAACCCCCCCCCTTTTTTAAAAGCTGTTTTACGCGTTAAAAACGCAGAATAAACCCTAAAAACTTTTGCGTTTTGTTTAAAAAGCATTTTCAAGCATTTTGGGATCGTTGAAACGTTCAAATAGACGAAATTTAATTAAAAACGAATAAAAAAAAATTTGCCTTTTTTATGCTGTTTTACGGGGTTAAAACGCAGATTAAAAGCTCAAATCGTGCTGTTTTGTTTAAAAAAAAGCATTTTCAAGCTTTTTAAATCGGGGAAACGTTAAAATGGGAAGTAAATAAATAAAACGAATAAAAAAAAAAAATTCGTCGTTTTTATCCCCGGTTTTCCCGCTTTTAAAACGCAGATTAAAAGCTCAAAACGTTTTTTGGCTAAAATAAGCATTTTCGTTTTTTAATCGTTGGAAATCGTTCAAATAGAGGGCAATAAAAAAAAAAACGAATAAAAAAAATTTTCCTGTCGTTTTATAACCCGTTTTACGCTTTAAAAAACGCAGAATAAACCAAAAGGGCTTTTTTGCTAAAACAAACATTTTCAAGCATTTTAGATCGGGAGATCGTTCAAAAGACGCAATATTAAAAAAAACGAATAATAAAAATTTCGTCTTTTTTTGTTTTTCCGCTTAAAACGCAGATTAAAAGCTCAAATCGGCTTTTTTGCAAAAATAAGCATTTTCAAGCATTTTAAATCTTTGGGAAATCGTTCAAATTGAAGCAATATTAAAAAAAAACGAATAATAAAAAAATTTTTTTAACCCCAAACGAATTAAAAAACGTGCTGTTTTGCTAAATTTTAACTTTTCGTTTTTTAGATCGGGGAAATGTTCAAAAGACGCAAAAAATTAAAAAAAAAAATAAAAATTTTCCCCGCCTTTTTGCGTTTTACGCGTTAAAACGCAGAAAAAAAGCTAAAAACGTGCTGTTTTGGCTAAAATAAGCATTTTCAAGCATTTTAGATCGTTGAAATCGTTCAAATAGACGCAATATTTTTAAAAAAACGAATAAAAAAATTCCCGTCTTTTTTATGCTGTTTTACGCGTTAAAACGCAGATTGCTCAAAAGGGCTTTTTTGCTAAAATAAGCATTTTCAAGCATTTTTGATCTTTGGGAAACCGTTCAAATAGAAGCAATATTAAAAAAAAACGAATAAAAAAAAATTCCCCGTCGGTATTATGCTTTTTTTACGCTTTAAAAACGCAGTTTAAAAAGCTAAAAAGGGCTGTTTTCCCCAAAATATGATTTTTAAAAGTTTTTAGATCGTTGAAATCGTTCAAATAGACGCAATAAAAAAAAAAACGAATAATAAAAATTTCGTCTTTTTTATGCTGTTTTACTTTAAAAAACGCAGAATAAAGCTAAAAAACGTGCTTTTTTCAAATAAGCATTTTCAAGCATTTTAGATCGTTGAAATCGTTCAAAAGAAGCAATATTAAAAAAAAAACGAATAAAAAAAATTTGTCATTT